>NC_056746.1:1118291668-1118371168 GCF_019279795.1 Protopterus annectens | reverse complement strand
TATGAATCTGTCCCTCCAGCATGTCCTATTTATTTCAGTGCTGAGGTTCAAGTCTCTCGAGCATAGCTCGATGGGATTTGGATTTTCTGAGGTGCAGCATGTCCATTAATTCCGGTTGGACATGGCTTTATACGTCAGGCACAGATCACCTCTGAGCAGGCGGTATGCCACTGAGTAGAGCTGGAGTTTCTTTAACCGGGCAGCATATGGCATCTGTTTGAGCCCTTTGATCCTCTTGGTGAGGTACTTTTGGGGTCTTTCCAGTTGCTGCAGGTGTCTGGTAAGGTACATCCCAAAAGGGCATTGTACTCAATTATGGGCCTGATGAGGGATGAGTAAAGAGGCACGATGACCTCCCCTGATCTAGATGTGAATCCCTTCATGATTAGGTGGGCTATATAAAATGTTCTTCTAACCACTTTGGCCACGTGGTTGTCAAATGAGAGATTGCTATCAACTTGGGTCCCCAGGTCCCTAATTACTTCTTCCGTACTTAATGGATTACCACCTATGTGGTAATTTATGGGCACTTTGTTTTTGCCAAAGGGGATGACTATACACTTTTTGGCATTTAGCTTGAGGCCATGGCTCTGGCACCAGTTGTCTGTTTCTATGAGGCCCTTTTGTAGGATGCTTGTGTCGGCTGGAGAGTCTATTATGGCACCCAGTTTGTAGTCATCTGCGAACTTGGTCAGCCACAGTCCTTCCGTGTTAGCCTGTACCTCCGAGAAATATATACCGAACAAGAGAGGTCCCAGGACTGAGCCTTGTGGGATGCCACTTGTAACTGGTTTGGAGTCTGACATGGCTCCAGCAATTCTAACCATGTGGGTTCTGTCCTTGAGCCAGTTTGCAACCCATCTAGTGACATAGGGGTTTATATTTAAGCTGGTGAGCTTATCTATAATGCCCAAGTGGGGTATTGTATCGAAGGCTTTTGCAAGGTCCAGGTAGGCTGTGTGGACCACCTTCCCCTCATCAATGGCCTTGGTGACTGTTTCAAAGAAATTGACCAGGTTTAAGAGGCAGGATCTGCCCTTAACAAAGCCGAACTGGGTAGGATCCAGTGTCTGTAGGTCCCCAATATCTTTATATATGAGGTCCATGACGATCCTTTCCATAGCTTTGCAGACCAAGCTAGTCAAGCTTATGGGGTGATAGTTTACAGGATCCGTTGAGGCACCACCTTTGTGGAGAGGGACCACTGTTGCTGTACACCGCTCTTTGGGTACATATCCTGTAGTAAGGCTGAGATTGAACAGTAGTTTTATGTTTGGGTTTAGTTCTTCTTGGAGTTCATGTAGGACGCAGCCCGGGACACCGTCTGGTCCCATTGATGCTGTGTTTTTTGCTTTGGAGAGGGCGGCTCTTACCTGAGCATCTGAGATGTCAGGGGCAGCACTCTGCTGGGATATATATTTGCCCTTTGGTGGGAAGGGAGAAGTTTGCACTGAACCTGTCAGCTAGGATGTTGGCAATGTCTGTGGGTTCGGTGTATTTTTTGTCATTTTGGACTAATTCTGAGCATATCTGGGAATTCCCACCCAGGTTCCTAAACATAACTAAAGAAAGCCTTGTGATTATCCGTAGTGTCCTGTGCAATTTTTCTCTCGAAGCCGGCCTTAGACAATTTTATGAGTGCCCGTAGGTTTTTGCTAATACTGATCAGAGATGCCTTCCCTTTTTGGGATTTTGCTCTATCATATAGTAGCTTCCTCCTTCTATTGTATAGTTTGTTTATGGCTAGGGTCCACCAGACAGGATGCCTAACTTTGGAGGATTGGGTCTTGGTTTTATTTGGGATTGCATGATCCATGCATTCCTGTAGAAAACTTTCAGTATTGGCTCTTGTGTACATTTGGAAAAGTTTAATTTTCATCACGTCTTAGGGTCCCCTACTAAATGAGTCAATGTTGAGAAAGCCTTTTCATTTTCGAGATATAGCATTTATGTTAAATTTGTAAAGCAGAGACTGACAACTATCAAGTGAACCTGAATCAGAAAGGACTGCATACCAAGAAGCCATTTAGGAAGGTGAGAAAAGTCTTTCATGTGGGAATACTCAACTGTAGACAGACAACAATAAAGCCAAGATGACTGTGAAATGACTGAATAACAAAGACAGACAACTATCCAGCTAAGGTGACTCTGAAAGGATTGAATACCAGGAAGCCAGTTAGGAAGGTGAGAGAGGTCTTTCATGTGTAAATACTCAACTGGAGACAGATAACTATAAAGAAAGGAGGAGCATTTGTCTTGTCTTCACTTCAAAGCATTCAGCACAGTCAGGGGTTGAACGACAGCTAATACCTCTTGACTATTTATCATTTTGCCCTAAGCTGCATATGTAATTGTGTAGTAAATGCTTTCTCAGCAGATTAATGCTCTTTGAATAGTACTTCACAGCAGGAAACTGATAGCAAGTCAAGAAGATGCCTGTGTCTGCAGACTGTGGCCCAGCATGTGTTATTGTCTGAGGCTTTAGACTAAATGCATTTTGCATTTCCTTAAATAATGATATGCATGATAAAAGGTAAATGGCAGTAACAGTTAAAACAATTTCAGAGGTGTTGAGATCTGTGGTTCCATTGTCGGTGTTGCTATGCCTCAAGAGGGATTAAAAAAAAATATCAGGATGCAACATAAGGAACCTGCATACTTTGTCATTAATGGCAACATGTGGACAAATGCCAGGTCCGAAATTGATGTTCACCCAGGTGAAATCAAACATGTGGTAGTCACAGGTATGTGTAATTGTACAGACCTTGATGTACCACTCGCCCGGCTGAACAATAAGGCCAGGATCAGCAGTATGCACACTGCCAACATGTGGCACATCACAAACATATTCAAGTGTCTGACCAGCAAGCAGTCTTATGACGTGAATGATGAAATGATCCCAGAAACTACAAGCCTATTAGTCTGAATAGTCTAATATGCAAAGCAACAGACTGAATTCACAGGGAAATGTTCTGTTCAAAGACACTGGACCAAACTCGGTTTAGCTTAGTTAAGAGAAGGCTATGTCTACTTAACCGGTTGGACTTTATGAAAGTCACTAAGGCAATGCATGTGGGGGAAACGGTGCACACAGTAACACCAACCTGGACCTGGCTGAGACATTTGATACAATATCCCACTCAGGTAAAGCTGACAAAAGCAATGATTTGGCCATAAACCGCTACATATCTCACTGCATTACAATCTTTCTCACAGACAGGACTCAGGAAATCTCGGTTTGTTGATACCACGTCCACTAAATGACCATTCACAAGCTAGGTACCTTAGGGCTCTATGTTGAGATCACTCCTATTTGTCATACACTTCTGAGAGGTAAAGGCTGAGCAAGTTCCTCCGAAAATATTGCTACCTCATTCAACACACACTTCACACAAACCAAGCTATCACTAGCTAGACCACACAACTTGGAGACCTAGAAAGAATGAATTTTGCATGTTTTCTCTCTACTGATAACCATTACAGAAAGTTATTTTCTTAGTATACTTCTTTGAGAAGAGTCTTAGTTTGAATTAAAATTGTTTGTTTTATGAACTTATAGACTTTGTACTTTAGTGTACAACTAAAATCTTCTCTCATTCTCTCTCTCTCTATAAATATGTATATAAATGGAACTGTGACAACATTTCACTACATTAAAAGCTTCCTTGACAGGTCTGACTACAGAAGGAGAGACAAGGCTAATGGCACATTTAAATTTTAAGAATACAATACATTTATCAAGTCATCACCAATCTAGGTATTGAGTAGGTTCCTGCAATGCACTATAGAAAATAATTGCATCCGGTGTGAATTATTTAAGTGGACCATAAAAAGAGCTTAGTTTTCTGTCATCCTGAAAGCTGGATAAACTCAGCATCAGGTTTCAAAGCAGAGGAATTTTGTTGCACTATAGGCTAAATAGCATTTTATCCTTCCTCTTAAAGGTTACTTAGAACATTTTACAGTAAAAAGAAAATATGCAAGTCTTCATCACAGAAAATTCCAGATTGCATTTAGCAGAGATAATTCTCTACTGAGACTATACTGAGTTGGAGGTTACTCCATCATGACACACCAAAGGTAATTTCCCAACAGATTGTGTTTTTTTCTTAAAGTGAAGATGATAATTACACATAGAAACACAAAACACACACCTACATTCGCGGAGGCTCTCAATAAAAACCTGCCCAAGCATCAGGGACATCCAAAGCATAAACGCAAGCAAACTCCACCCCCCAATACAACCCAAATGACACATAGCCCACAAACTCAGTGTGCCACTCAACCACAGCCCATAAGGCATAACAACGTACCCAACACTCTAGTCATAGGTGACTCTATAGTCAGGCACACTGATGTTCCACTCACTAGACTAAACAAGGAGAAAGTTACTGTGAGCTGCCTGTCAGGTGCCAGTATCCGCCACATAATGCATGCACTCAGGTCACTCCACAATAAGTACAAATATGACACTGTCATTGTCCATGTTGGTGTGAATGACCTGAGACGTACCTCCCTGGACTACATGAAAAGAGACATGGAGGAGCTCTCTGATCTTGTATCCCAGGCAGGTATGACCCTAACCCTGAGTAGCATCCTGCCATCACCCAGAATGATACCACAGTGCAAGGACAAAATGATTGACTTCAACAATTGGCTAAGCTTCTGGTGTCATTCTAAGGGGATCCAGTATTTGTCTGCCTGGGACGACATGATCGACAGACCACAATGCTTTGCCAGAGATGGCCTGCACCTGTCGCCCTTAGGATTCCGGATACTGGCTAAGGCTCTTGCCACCCCTATAGTGCCTTTTTTAGGCAAGGTTCAAATGACATTGCCACAGTGGTCAGGAAATCCATGGAATGTATCATCATGGAACTCATGACAAACGAGACCAGATGGCTTAGTGGTTAAGGTTTTCGCCTCCAATGCACAAGGTACAAGGTTCGATCCTGACCTCCGACTAATGCCTGTTTGGAGTTTGCATGTTCTCTCTGTGTCTCTGTGGGGTTTCTCCCATGTCTGAAAAACATGCTGAGTGTTTCCATCTCAAACTCACCAATGAATGGAGCTGTGGGCAGCAGCACAGACTCTACATGGTGCCCAATGGAGAGAAGAGTTGTAAAAAGACCAACCGCTTTGGGCATCTATTATGGTGCACAGTATCCTCAAGATAGGAGAACACGGATCACAAACTGCGCACCGTGGCAGGGCTAGCCACTCAATGGTGTAAAATATGGCTCTAGGTGATTCGGTCATGTTGACTGTCGCCAAAAAAATGGGCATGGGTAGTTACCGGTGATAAGTGGGTTGAGGACGCGGCCTACTCTCTGACCCACGCCAGGGACCCATACTAATGGTTGAGGGGTATATGTGCCCCTATTGGCCAGTGTGTGCCCGCCATAAAAGCCCAGCAGCCCTGGGTCAATAGGCTACTGGCTGGCCGGTGTCTAGTTGCCCAGCCTGGGTTACCTGGGATAACTCTGTTGAGTGAAAGCTGGACATAAAACCAACCAACCTGCCAAACATGAACTGAGAATTGCTACACTTAATGTAGGTTCACTGACAGGATGCAGCTTAGAAGTGGATGACATGATGATACGGAGGAGGCTGGACATCCTATGTATCCAAGAGATGAGATGGAAGGGCAGTGCAACAAAGCCACTTGGCTTGGGATCCAGACTCTACTACTCAGGTGGTGGACAGGCTAGAAATGGTGTAGGAATTGTGGTGAGACAGAGGCTTCAGAAGTCAGTGAGGGATATCATCAGAATTAATGACAGACTCATGGCAATCAGACTCCAGTGTAATGACAGGACAGTATTCATAATCTCAGCCTATGGCCCACAGCAGGGTTGTGATAGTGAGGAAAAGAGTCCATTCAGACAGCAGTTGCAGGACCTACTAGATAAAGCAGGACAACATGAATTGGTGTTGATAATGGGTGACTTAAATGCACATATTGGGACAGACAGAACAGGATATGAGGACTGCCTGGGTCCACATGGGTGGAGCAATAGGAAAAAAGAAGGAGAAGCCATTCTAGACTTCTGTCTGGCAAATGGCTTGATAGTAGCCAACACATGGTTCAGAAAGAGAGACAGTCACAAGATCACATACAAGAGTAGCCAACATGCAACTCAGGTAGACTTCCTCCTAGTAAGGAAAAAGCACTGAGGTAGAATCCATGATTGCAAAGTCATCCCCAGTGAAACAGTCGGTTCACAGCATAAACCAGTAGTTGCCACAATCAGCTGCAAGCAGTGGTCAGAGAAGGCTCTAAGGTCAACAGGGACCAGGCTGAAGACCTGGAAATTGACTGGAGAGAAAGTACAGCAGTTCAAGGAATTACTCAGGGCTCTAGCACCCCAAGAAGAGGAGGAAATAGATGGAGTTGAAGAAGAGTGGCAGTGCCTAAAAACAGCATGTGTTAGGACTACAGAAAAGATATGTGGCCGAGCCAGGTATGGAAATAAGGTACATAAGGAAAGCTGGTGGTGGAATGCAGAAGTGCAGGAAGTAATCAAAAGAAAGAAGGAGTGCAGGAAGAAGTGGGAGATTGAAAAGACTGACCAAGCTAGGAAGGACTACTGGTTGGCAAACAGAGAAACTAAGAAAGAAGTTGCAATAGCAAAGAATAGGGCATCAGAGGCACTCTATCAGCTTCTGGAAAGTGACTCAGTAAGGGGCACAAAGAAACTATACCAGGTTGCAAGGCAAAGACAGAAAGATAAAGAAGATAGTCAGACACCCTTCATAAGGGAGTCCAGCAATAACCTGCTTACCAGCCCACAGGACATCAAAGGCAGATGGAAGGAGTATTTCCAGCAGCTTCTGAATGAAGAAAACACCACAAAAGCGGTACTGCCCTAGAAACAGCCTACAATGAGAGTAGAAGAGGAGCCCAGCTTAGAAGAAGTAAGAGCAGCACTAAGGAAATTGAAGTCAGGGAAAGCAGCAGGCTCAGATGAGGTCACAGCAGATATGATAAAGATGCTGGGTGAGCTAGGGGAGAAATCGCTCCTGAGGGTACTAATTGCAGTGTGGAGAGAAAGGCGTATCCCAGATGACTGGAGAATAAGCATACTCATGCCAGTGTACAAGAACAAAGGGGACATCCACAACTGTGGACAGTACAGAGGCATCAAACCCCTACCACATTGCATGAAAGTTCTGGAGAGGGTGATTGATAAACGGATACGCAGAATAGTAGAATGTAAGATGGAAAATGAACAGTTCAGATTCAGATCAGGATGCAGCACAATTGACCCGATGTTTGCACTGAGACAGATACTTGAGAAGAAACTAGAGAAGAGGAGAGAGTCAAACTGGGCTTTCCTAGACTTGGAGAAAGCATATGACAAGGTCCCAAGAAAGCTGATCTGGGCAGTACTGCGGTGGTTTGAAGTCCCAGAAACATTGGTAGAATTAGTACAGGCTATGTACAAGGACCCAGTGACTCAAGTACGAACAGTGTTTGGCCTCACTGAGGGGTTCCCAGTGGGAGCGGGTGTACACCAGGGTTCAGCTCTGAGCCCACTGCTGTTCATACTGGTAATGGACTACATCAGCAAACAGGTTGGAGGGGTCAGAGCAACAAAGCTGCTGTATGCAGGTGATGTGGCAGTACAGGCAGACTCTGATCTAGAACTTCAGCAAAGGATAGGAGAATGGAATGCAAATCTGAAGGCACATGGGATGAAACTAAGCACAGATAAGACAGTGGTAATGGCAGCAGATTGGGGAAATCAGAAGAAGCTGAGAATAGAGATAGATGGGAAGATAGTGGAACAGGTAAACAGCTTCAAGTATCTGGGAGGGGTGGTTGAGGAGAAGGGTAGTCTGAATGAAGAGGTCAAAGCTAGAATCAGAGGGGCTGCAGCCAACTGGCATAGAGTATCAGGTGTAGTCTATGACAGAAGAATGCCAAAGAAGCTGAAAAGTAAGGTGTACAAGACAGTGGTGCGACCAGCACTACTGTATGGTACAGAAACCTGTGCAGTAAAGGCAGAACAGTTGAAGAAGCTAGAGGTGATGGAAATGAAGTGCCTGAAAAAGGTGATAGGATGCACACTGCGGGACAGGCGAATAAATGAGGACATAAGAGCAGAAGCCAAAGTAGCTTTAATTGCAGAAAAGATCAAAGAGAACAGATTACGATGGTATGGGCACATGTGTAGAAAAGCAGAAGACAATCTGGTGAGGGAGATTTGGGACAGACAGGAAGAAGGCAAGAGGAAGCGAGGGTGTCCAGCAAAGAGGTGGATGGATTGTGTGAAAGAAGATCTGCGACAGTCAGGCATGAGTGTTGAAGAAGGCAGGAGAGTGGCACTGAACCGAGAGAGTTGGCGACAGTTAATACGATACCCCAACCCCATGTAAATGGGAAAAAGGGGGATGATGATGATGTTCAAATGACAAATTCACCACCGTAACAGGTACAAGCAAGCAAAATCTGAGGGTAATGCTACTCAATGCTAGAAGTCTAAACCTCAAAATGCACTCACTCAAGGCACTCCTTAAAATGGAGAACATTGACATCTGTGCAGTGATAGAGACCTAGTTCAAAGCTCCAGAGAGCACCCCTGCATTACCAGGCTACAATTCATACCATACCTTTCGGCCACCTAACCCAGAACGAAGCACTAAAGGTGGAGGCGTGTCCAGATTCATTAAGGATATCCACACCTCCAGGCTAGTTGCACAGCATAATGCATCTGAGATACTCAACTGATATTGCCAACATCCTAGCAGATAGGTTCAGTGCTAACTTTACCCCCCTCCCCTAGAGGGCCCATCTATATACCAGAAGAATGCAAAGTTCCTATAATCACGGCTACACACGTAAAAAACACACTCTCCAAAGCCAAGAACACAGCATCCATGGGACCTGACAATATCCCAGGCTGCATTCTACACGAACTACAGAATGAACTGACACCCTACCTAAGTACCACGTTCAATCATAGTCTCACCTCAGGCTTTGTACCCACTGAATGGAGCACCATGACGGTTATCCCACTCCACAAAGGGGGAGCCACGACGGACCCCGGGAACTACCGCCCCATTAGCCTGATGAGCCTGGTCTGCAAGGCCATGGAACGTATCATCATGGAATTCATAAGCAAAGACATTGGTAATCTTCAAACTCTGGACCCTACCCAGTTTGGATTTGTAAAAGGCAGATCATGTCTCCTAAACTTGATTGACCTCTTTGAAGCAGTCACCAAACACCAAAGCCACAGATGAGGGTAAAATGGTTCACACAGCTTATCTAGATCTCGCTAAGGCTTTCGACACCATCCCCCACTCTGGAATTATAGATAAGCTCACTAAACTAGGTATAAATCCCTATGTCACAAGATGGGTTGCCAACTGGCTCATGGACAGAACCCACACTGTGAAAGTAGCGGATTCCAAATCTGACTTCAGATCAGTGACAAGTGGAGTAACACAGGGTTCAGTCCTGGGTCCTCTCCTGTTTGGTATCTACTTCTCTGAAGTGCAGGCTAACACAGAAGGTCTTTGGCTAACAAAGTTTGCAGATGACTGCAAACTAGGAGCCATAATCAAAACTCCTAATGATGTGGACAAACTACAAAAGGGCCTCACTGAGACAGATACCTGGTGTCAAAGCCATGGCCTGAAGCTCAATGCCAAAAAGTGTATTGTCATCCCCTTTGGTAAAAACTCTGTACCCATGAACTACCACATAGCTAGTAGTCTACTTAATGCCAAAAATGTGATGAGACCTTGGGACACAGGTGGACAGTAGTCTCTCCTTTGATAATCACATCGCCACAGTGGTCAGGAAATCCTTCTACATGGCTCATCTCATCACCAAAGGATTCTTATCCAGAAAAAAGGAGGTCATTGTTCCCCTCTACTCATCACTCATTAGACCCATTATAGAGTACAATGCCCCTTTTGGTATGTACCTCACAAGACATCTACAACAACTGGAAAGACCACAGAAATAGCTCACAAAGAGGATTACTGGCCTCAAACAGATGCGCTATGCAGACCATCTCAAAAAACTACAGCTTTACTTCATCGCATATTGCCTACTCGGGGGCAATCTCTGCCTAACATACAAAGCTATGTCAAACCCAGAGCTGTTGGACATGCTCCACTTAAAGAAATCCCAATCCCTCCGTGCTACACGCTCTAGGGACCTAAACTTTTTCACCATAATAAACAGAATATGCTGGAGGGATAGATTCCTGTCCCAGAGACTTCCCATACTCTGGAACAGACTACCTATCTATGTCAAACAGAGCTCCTCATTAGCACTCTTCAAGAAAAATCTTGATGATTGGATGGGAAATGGAAAATTCACCCCAGGGATCACTTCTGTGGCCCTGCTTGACAGGGGCACAGGAAAATAATTTTCTTGGGTGGCGAAAGCCAAGGTACATTTTTTGGCTAGGCTTATATAGGCCCTAGGGCCAATAGCCTAGTACCTACCTATGAACCTACAGATAAATTATATAAAGACACAGAGAGTATTGTTCTGTATCCACGGTTCGAGTCCTGCTGTTACCTTAAATAACAATGCAAATGGCCACATTAGACTGTGATCATTTATATAATATAATTCTGATTAAAATGGGAAACATTTAGAAAAATAATCAATAAAGCACAAAATATATACATACAACAGGCAATACAGCATTATATATAAACTAAACTAAAGTGTTTTTCTTTCAGTTTGCTTAAAAAATGAACTGCAAAGTCTAAACTTGCAGTGCTGTAAGATGTGAAGTATTAGCACTAGCAAGGGAATGTGTTTATTTTATTTCTTGAAAATATTTTGATATGTAATTGTCAGCTAGCTATTTTAAGGCACATCATTCATTGTTTCATGTTTCCTCTGAGCTGTTATTTATCCTTTTCATGGTACTGGAGGAGAGGAACCTACCCTGGCAGTCAGTAGGCAGAAGAGAGGCAGAGAGCTAATCCTTGATGGAATACCACCAGTCTGTTACAGAACTCACACAAACAGTCATGCAAGTGCTAAATACACACCTGTGGTCAGTTGACAGTTTCGTATTACGTATGACATGTCCTTCAGATATGAGAAGAGACCACACACTAAAGATTCATGTAGCCACGGGGAAGACATGCAGACTTTGCCAATAAATCACCCCACCTGGGCATTTAACTGGAGCACTAAGTGCTTTGAAGCATAAATGCTAACTGGTACACAGGTCTGCTGTTATATTTAGTGCAACACTTAAATGGAAATTCTGGATCACGTGGCTTTCCATTTGTGTACATGATACAGTTGTTTGAATTTCAGCACTATATGTGGTCTGTGGTATTGAAGACTGTAGTGTGTGTGTGTGTGTGTGTGTGTGTGTGTGTGTGTGTGTGTGTGTGTGTGTGTGTGTGTGTGTGTGTGTGTGTATGCATGCGTGCGTGCGTGTGTGTATGCATGTGTGTGCGTGTGTGTTGTGTGTGTTCATTTCTGTGAAGATTTGTTATTCAGTGTTTGTAAAACTGGCCAATCTCTCCTCCTAAATCCTCTTAACATACATAGGTATCAGATCACACTCTATCCCCTGCTTCAAAACCTACTATAAAACAGACACTTCAAAGTCAAAAAGAGGTAAAGCTCTGTCTGAAATAAACAAGTTATACAAAGGTGTCCTCTAAAAATTCCATACTCTCCCCCTTCTCTTTTCCATCTTCATTAGCAAACTGGCACTCAACCTTCCCCATATCCAAAAGTTTCTTAATGTTGACAACATGGTTGTGTACAGATTCAGTCACTGACACTCAGTTTTCCAAAATCAGCTTCAGTCTAACCTGATCCACCTCAAACAATGACTTATCCAATGGAACCTCATTCTTAACCATTCTAAAACAAAACAATACTGCTTCTCTCTTTCACAGAGTTTCTCAAAAATTCTGTCCAACCTCATCATTTACTTAAGCAAGTCAATCAGTGAAACCAAAACCTCCTTCAAGTACATTGGCCTGCACATTGAGCCAGCTTTGCACTTTCACTCCCACATTGAAAAAGAAAACTGCCAAAAAATGCCTTGCTATTTTGGTTCAAAAATCTGCCTATTTCTCTGTTCCTTCTTTACCAGGACTGCAAAGATGTTTTCATCTTCCAGGTAGAATATTGCTGTTCCATAATAGCTTCTGCATCATCACAAAAAGTCAATATACTCCAAGCAATCTGCACCTCCATTTGTAGCTTCATGTCTAACTCTGCTCCACATGACCACTACTACTTTACCCTTGATAACACAGAATAAGAGCAAACCTTTTACTGAGAAGCCAGCGCTTTAAATTAATGCACATTAACAATCCCCCTTATTTTCAGCAAAACTCGGCAAAAAAAAACACCCCAGATAAAACCTCTGCACTCTCTCATCACCCCTAGGATCTAATCTCTAGCCCACCTAACATGCATTTTCATTAGATGTCCCATTCTACTACCAATCTCTCCCCCCACACCTGAGAGAGTCCACCAACCTCACCGCTTTCAGAAAAAGATCTTACCTGAAACATCAGGATAAATAGACCTGTTTTTCCTAATACTGGCATCACATCATTTTTCTCCCATCCTACACTCTGATCAGTATCCTCACATCTTTACCTTACATGTGTATACTACCTTTCTAGCTATTGCTATTTCTATAAACATTTCATAAGTCATTTTTAAGTCTTCATTTTAATTACAATTCATATTCTATTACTTCATATATCTTCATTTTTGTTTTACTATCATGAATGCAATTTACTTGGGCTGTACCTTTCAAAGGTGGCTGCTTGATCTGCTTGCTACCACAGTAAATAAATATAAATAAAATACAAGAAATGATGGCACTTGTAGCTTATCAGTCCAACTGTAACTTGGACATAATTCAAGTTTCTGAGAAAAGCACCCATTTTTTGTTCTGTATGTCAGCCATTTCTTTGCAGTGTGAGACAGAAGACTGTTACATGATAAGCAGGCAAATGTAAAGTAAGGATTTTCAGCTGTCTGAAAAAGCTATAATATAATTAGATAATATTGAATGCTGTTTATTTATGCATCCAAAGAATGTGTGATAATCATGTTTCAGTTGTTATTTTATTTATTTAGTTCTGTTTATTTATTTATTTATGTATGTATGTATTTACTCATTCATTCATTTTACCAATTGGGTTAATACCACAAGGTTACTGACTGCTTTTTCAAAGAAAATGTGTGTTGGTTAATTGTCTTTTTTTTTTTAAAGAAGATTATATATTTGAGTGAAATATTAAATCTGATTTTGTGAGTCTGGGTAAGTCTCAGCTTTGTTAGTATTTTCTTTATCCCGTGTGTTTGTTTGCATGGCTATCTCACGGTCACAGTTGGTCTAGGAAGGACATTGTTATTGCGGTATGCTTACCTATCAAAACTTAAGTATTTACAGCTGATGAAAGACAGCTGCAGCTGCCAGCTGTAAGTACTGTAGATATTCTCTGGTAGAAAAATGTATGGCTTGCTACAAATTTTACAAGCAACTTTCTACATCTACATATCACACTTAAGGTGATAAAGCTTCATCACTGCCACAAAGCATTATTGGATTGGTATCCTTTTTTGCATGGCTGTACTCCATTATCTTCTGATTATCAGATCTTTGATCATAATCTGTTATACTGTATACTGTATACTGAGAGTGGCTGCCCCTTTATTCCACCCACTTCTCCAAGAATCATATCTATTTAAAATGCATCCGTGCAGTATAAGATTTTATATAGCACATATTACATACTTCTAATATTATTTTTAACAGACTATAAAAACAATGGTAAATGATGATATTGTCAGGTAGATGTACTTTTTTCACTACTGGTAGGATTGTTATCTGCTTAAATGAGGGTGGCGTAAAAGGTATGACATATGGAAATTGATGAAAGCAGACATTGTTGTATCCCCATTGTCTGTTTACTGTTATTGGTATACAGGTTAATATTGCATTAGCTTCTATGAAAATAAACGGATATGTATTTTGATGTTGGAAAACATGTCCATTACAAGCTTTCCCTAGTGATAAATGGTGGTCTTTATATTTGGAGTGTAATGTAATTAGATGAAATAAAAATTTGTAAACCTTTGCTACATTCTAGTCAAAGAAATATAGTTTTATGAATAGTAGAATGAAAAGATAGCAATATTTCATTCTAAACTGAATGTAGTTCTATCTGTGTTCCAAAGTAAAAGTGAAAATACTTCTTTATCCAGTACAATGAAAATGCTCCCTACCATTTTACTGTCTATAGTAAAATAAGCATATGTGCACTACAGTAAAATGAATATTGTACTATATATTCCTTATTCTACAGCGTAAATATTCCCTAGCATGTTGCACTCCAGTAGAAATTAATCATTATAAACTGTAAAATGAAAACATACCACCATCATTTTTAACTTGAATATACTTCTGTATGAAGTACCGTAAAACTAACACATTACTGCATATCCCACAGTATAAACAAATTTACTTCTGTATGCTATACAAAGAAAAGAACATATCACTTCATTTCCTATAGTAAAATTGTACTGTTATGTACACAGTACAGTAAAAACAACATTGCACTATATGTTCTGTAATAAACTTGAGTATGAGGTTGTGCACTGCATAATAAAAATGTGACACTTCTCTTCTCACAGTAAAGCCACATATACTGGTATCATCTGTAGAGTAAAAAAAAAGTGCTATGTATCTGGTAGGAAAACTGAATGCAGTTATGTGCAGTCTATAGTAAAATTAGTGAAACACAGAGTTTTTCAGCATGCTTAATATACTTTGATATGTACTGAGATTTAAAAATATAATCCTGTATTTTGATTTGTACTGTAAAGCTAAAACAAATTTTCAGGGGCCTTTGTTCCTAATTTTAATATCTGTAGGCTGAGTGATGTGTTAGTCAGTCGAATGCTTATAAGTCCACCTCATGTATACAGGTGTATGAGACTAAAGCATATTAAGATACCATTTCTGCACTAAGTGCACAATCTGCTTACTGGCATTTCTTTCCTGATGCAACTATCACACATAGTAAAATAAGCTAGCATTTTTTTTTTACCTGACATGCTTCATGTAAGTCAAACTTGTGCAATATAATAATGCTATATGAATGGTAGAATGAGAGTAAAATTATTTATAGACATGTTTTCTGCTATTTTTTTCTTTTAAGCCTTTTGGTTTTAACCATTAAAGTTCATTATCTGTTATTTGCTTGTTTGTAGATTTATTTATTTTTTCATATTTCCTTTTGGCAAGCAGCAAAGTCCCTTTCGGAGGAAGCATGGAAAGAAAACATCCGCATTCCATATATTCGTACAGAGAGTTTATATGAGTTAAATTACAGATTTACATTTTAATGTGGAAGTATGCATAATTAAATGCATGGTCACTGTATTATGTGCACTATAGGTTCAAACTAAGATAAAAACAGAAACAAGCAAACTAATATAACAGCAAAGGAGGTTCAAAAACCAACTGCAAGAAAATAACCCTTCTTTAGTGCCTTCATCCCCTAATATTGCAGGACTTCATCAGAATAATATGCAAATAAGAACAGAGCTTTTAAGTACAATAAATTAATAATGTGCTAGTTAAAAGAAATGAAAATACTGAAAGTTTAAAACAAAATACGAATGATAAAATTCATAATGAAAACGTGTTACATAACTTGCCAGATCACCAAATCAAGTCCCCACAATTTATGTAATTAACACAAGTGGTATTATATTTTGTGTCTAGAATGTGTAAATTGAGTAGCTGTTGTAAAAAAAAGGCTGATTCTTTATGAACACAGAGATGAACTTTTGTGTTAGACAGAGAAGGGTTGCTATCACTTTAAGATAGAAATTTTTTTAAGAAAAAAGATTGCTGTGTTAGCAACATCAGGTTTTCTTAATGCAACAATTAATGTTATATAAAAGAGCAGCTGAGGTGAGGCCATGCAGAGTGGTGCTTTCCTTTCCTGCATAATCACTCTAGAAGAGAGAGAAACAGAGACAGACTTGAAAGAAGAAACCCAGCAGGATGCTGGAGATGTTTCCTCTTCTAGGAATTCAGAAGAGAGAGAGCTGCTGAAAGAGTCTCTACCCAAGTTACAAGAGACTGTATTGACACTCACAAAATGTTTCCTTTGGGAAGCACCTGTATTTATATGTTTTTTGTAAAACAGGTGTCTCTACCGCCATTAATATTGCACAGTGTACATACAGAAATTTTAATGGTTTGGTTCCCTGTGCCTCTCAGCTAAACAACAGCTGCCCATATCCTTCTCCAATAGCTTCATCCTTATAACTGGCATCACCTGATGGGATGGAAGGGTTTTGGGAAGACTGGTTTATTAGTATTAGCCCTGGTTGCGACCATTGTTGGTGGACTCATGATAAAGAATGGACTGGAGAAGTGCCTTCTGTACCAAGCTGCTTGATCAGGTATCAGGGTCTTTTACTAAGCCCTACCCCTGGCATGCTGATGTAATGGTGATGTGTCACATATGAAGGCTGGATTGGCTATTAGGTATAATTGTTGATGACAGGACTTTGCTGGGCCATAAATAAGCCATGCCTCCTTGAGCCAGCCATTCACCCAGCCCAGCCTGGCCTTCACCAAGACCCAATAAGAGATCTGCTTTTATCTAGATCATTCCCTTACTGCATATACTCTTACCACTCTGTCATAGGTGGTATATAAAGTCACCCAGAGCATGGGAAGTATAGCAAATCCACATTATGGCAAGTAGGTGTAGGTGGTCTACTTCCATTAAGAAGTGCTTTTGTGACATTTGTCTTAAGTTTGAAATGCTGTTTGTGTTTTGGCGCAGTCACTCATCTGTGATTACAGTTGTTTGATGTGAATAAGAGTCAGTAGCTTGACCAACAGGTGATTTCTTTGATTAGATGATTGTGGGTGATAATTGGCCAACAAGGAGTTTATTGTCAAATACTTTACAATGTAAGGAAGAATTATGTTAATTTTGCAAAGAAGAAAGAAGACTCATATGGTATGGTAATTAGCTGAGGTTAGTACATCCCAAATTATGGAGGACTTTTAATGACCTGGCCAGTAAAGCCCATGTAAAATATATGATGGCATAACCTCCCTCACATTAATTAATAATCACTCTATATAATTTATTATAAGCAGAAAAGTTTTCTTGTGATGGCCTTATGTTATTATATTGTTTTCTTTATTTTACATTATATCATTTCTTGCCTTCGTCTTCAATGTTTCAATGTTAAGATGAGCATTGCAGTTCACCAATTTTATATATATATATATATATATATATATATATATATATATATATATATATATGTATATATATCTTCTTCTTTCGGCTTTTCCTGGTTAGGGGTCACCACAGCAGATCACCTGTCCGCTCATGATTGGCAGTGGAGTTTTATGCTGTCATGTTGCCTGCCCGGCACCCAACCTTCCACAGAAGGCGCATACACACAAGCACTCAAAGGGCCAATTTAGAGTGTCTAATCCACTTACAGCATGTCTTTGGGATGTGGGAGGAAACCGGAACACTCGGAGGAAACCCACGCAACCACAGGGAGGACATGCAGACTCTGCACAGAAGGCACCCCAGACCCCAGACCCCAGCCGAGGATTGAACCAGAAAACCATATATATATATATATATATATATATATATATATATATATATATATATATATACTTTTATAGTGGACTTTCTTGTTATGAACCTTGCTTGACTTTGAGTTGAGTCCTGTGTTATCAAAACTCTGTTATAATTTTTCATCTTTAGCTTGTCTATTGCATTGCCAAATACCCATGAGGCACTCACTGGTAAGTATATTAAAGGGTAGGTACATCTGCAACAGTAAAGTGTATGAGATGCTATTTATGCATGTCGCTGAAAAGGTTGACAAAATATAATTTTATGTTCTAGGAAATGGATTTAAGTAATAGTTCATATTACAACTGTTTAACAATTTGTATGTTTCTGTTTCAAGCTAATTTTGTAACACTGATAAAAAATACTCAAAATAAGACAAATGAAAGCAAATTCCAAATTTTATGTACTTCTTCCAAATTGTCTTTAAGTCACTCAGTCTCTTATTCAAAGGTAATATTTGACAACAGTTGTTTTCATCAGTATAATTTTCGGTTGTAAACAACATATATGATCAACTTGATTCCATATGAGACATTTCTTTTTTTTTCCATAATAAATCTTTATTGTTATATTATTTTCAAACACAAGTAAGATCAAAAATAACATATATTCACAAATCAAACATTTAACTAATATCACTAATAACCACACTCTATATACAATATTTACAAGAATGCTTCCATGTAATGCATTTAAATATAAAAAAGCATAAGAGTAAATGCAAGTAATAGACAGTTGATTACTAAATTCTCTCCACACACATAAATAATTAATAATATTTCCAAGTTGAAAATACTATGCTAGTATAATATTAAAAATCTGTTCCCAAATTTTTGGATTATTAACATTTTTATTTTGTGGGTTTAATAGTAATTTATGAGTCAATATATGTTTTGTTGCTAGAACTCTAAAGTTCTGCCATGAAGTTTTAGATGGGTCTAACCAAGTTGAAGCTATATAAAGCTTCATTAATAGAAAAATATTAATATATATAATAATTTGTGATTTAGGGATCTCTTTCGGGGGAATATGCAGAATCATAAATTTCCATGATAACGTTGTACTTTGGTAACCCACCTTCTGAAGTTGACTCTTAAGGAAATTCCAAAGTTTGAAAATACATTTACAACTCCAGAACATATGAAGAAGATCAGCTGGTTGATTCTTACAATATGGACAAGTTGGTGAATTTTTGGGATTAAATTTATGCAGGGTAAGGCGTGTATAATATGCATTGTTCCAAATCATCAACTGGGTATATATTAATTTTTGAAGAGAAGTAGATTTGATGGTCAAGTCAATTGCTTTTAACATATTACTTCTATCTGTCAGTAAAATTTTCTCTTCCCAGTAATTTGATAACAAAATTTTATCATGAAATTGAAATTCTTTAATTGATTGATTTGCTGTCGTGATATGTTTAAGATCCTGTTGGAGAGCTTGCCACAACAAAGAGCATCTATTAATAGCCTCTTCTGGTTTAAAACTTTTAAAATAGCTTATAGTGAGTTCTCTAATTTGTCTCAGAATAACCGGATACTTTTTAGGTAAGTTAAGTTCTTGTCTTATTTGGTTGGCCGAACTGCCAAGATGTTTATATATATCAATCAAAGTTAGATTAACTATCAGTGGAAACTTGTTGAGATCAATTAGTTGATTATTCAATTTTAAATTAGGATTCTTATGAAAGGGTTGAAAAACCATCATATGTTGAACCAAATCTAATGAATGAAATAAGTTATGTAAAGAAAATATGTTCGTTTTGATGTGTTCAATAATCCCATAGAATTTCAACGTATCCTTACCTAAAAAAGTATTGCTTTAGGATTGATATTTAACTTTAGAATATATTTATAATTCAGAACTACCCAAAGTGGTGTCCACTTAGTATTATTTATATCATAATTGGCAATTCTTAAAATTCTATTAGAATTTACAATTAAATAATACATTTCAAAATTAGGTAATTCCAGTCCTCCTCTATTTTTTGGGGTCATTAATTTATCATAAGATATCCTGGTTTTCTTTGGTTCCCAAATTAATTTAGCCAATTCTTTATGAATCTTTTTAAAAAACGTCTTCGAAAGTAATAAATTGGCTGACCTAAAATTATACAATAATCGTGGTAATATGTTCATTTTGAGAATTGAAACTTTTGCTAACATTGGCAGTCGTAAATTTTTCCATCTCCCAAAATCCGAAATTATTTGTTCCCAGATTGCTTTAATATTATTATTGTAAAAGTCTTTATTATCTGTAGAGAACTCAATACCTAGATATTTAATATTTTCTTTAAATGATACCTGTCCCACTAAGGGCAATAACGAAAAGGGTTTAGGTGTCTTTAAAGGGAAGATATTGTTTTTTTCAAGTTAATTTTATAATTAGAGACTTTTGAGAACTCATTAACAGCCTTCAATAATTTTTCAGTATCTGATAATGGAGATGCACAATAAATGCTAAGATCATCAGCAAAAGCTGCCATTAATTATTTTAGTTCTATAAATTATTGGGACATTATGATAAACATTTTGTTTAATATATAAAAACAATGGTTCAAGATAGATATTAAATAATAAAGGGGACAAAGGGCAACCCTGGCGTGTTCCATTCTTAATCTGTATTCTTTTAGAGAAGTTTTTATTAATATACAATGTAGTATAGGGATTACTATATAATATTTGTAACATTTGGACAAACTCATGTGATATATTAAAATACGGTAAAAGATCAAACAAGAAATTTGTATCAACCCTATCAAAGGCTTTCTGGGCATCAAGTATAAGGGCATAAATATTTAAATTATTTTGCTTAGCATGCTCTAACATAGTATGTAATGTGAGTGTATTATCACTGGTTTGTCTACCTGCCATAAAACCAGTCTGTTCTTTGGAAATGATATGAGTCATGATTCTCTTCAGTCTAGATGCTATAATAGAGGTTAGAATTTTCATGTCTACATTTATTAATGATATCGGTCTATAATTATCCGGGTTTTGAGGATCTGAATTGGCTTTATGTATAAAAATAGTTTTTGAGGCGTTAAGATGTGGATCATTAATTTTATTCCTAATTATGTAGTTAAACACAACTGAAAGTATCTTACCGAAAATATCTGCAAACTTTTTATAAAATTCCACTGTCAAGCCATCAGGACCTGGTGATTTATGTGATTCATATGAGACATTTCTAAACAACTGCATCAAATACCTTCCATCTGTTGGAAAATACTTTTTAATCAGGTTGAGTTTCAGTCTCTTGTATGTGGGGTGTAATTTAGGAAACTAAAGTACTGTTTTAGGATATGATTACGTTATTTGGTTTATCATGCTGTGTTCCTTTTCCTGTGCTTCAGTAAAGGAGGTTAGTATTATAATTAATTTGGTTATATTTTCACGTGTAAGGTGTTTATTTTTTCAGACACTGTACTAGAACTAGGTTTCAGTGGAGTTGCTAATGCTAAGTACAACATTCGTTATGTTTTGCATAAACCATGGCATGGTAAATTAAAGTCCATGCAATCCATTAGTCTGGCCATTTCAATGCTGTTTTCAGCTTGCAACAGTCTTTGATGCTGTACCACATAACACATGGATATGCAAATATGCCACAGGCAAAATAGAATAAGTCCCAGAGCATTTCATAAACCTGTCTTGATGTACTGTGCAGGGGCCAGTTGCATGCTACTAATTCAGTGTGTATGGCCACAACAGTTGGTCCTGGAGGCATATCACAACTTTACTGGGAATTGCTGTTTGCATGGGGCAAAATATTTGGGCATGTGGCACATGTGGTTATGATCTTGTCAGTCTAGATTTACAACTGCAACTTCCCTCTCCCATCTCTTCTTCAACTTTGCAAAAAAACATATGCCTGGATTGTGCATTTAAAAACAACAAATTAATTAAATACGCTGCCCCAAAGACCCAAAGATGCTGTAGCAGATAAATAATATGCACCATCCCTTGCATCATGAATTACTCCTTTATGCATTGTGTTGCTAAATAATTTTTATGAAGAAACACAGGTAACTTTATCTATGACTACAAGGGCTCTGCCATTTCAGTCATTTCCTATATATTCCAAAGTCTTAATTTAAACTGATTCTTGTTTTGTTGCATGATACTACTCATAGATTAAAGCCCCAACACCAACATAAAGAACCCAAAGCAAAAAAAAAAAAAAAAACGGACTCCACAGTAATAAGCCGATTGATACAATGTAAGCGATTGGCTTATTACAGTTAGTCTAAATCCCCCTGCTCCATCAATTTCCAGGGAAAAAAAAATTAAAAAGTGTGTTACTTTTGCTGGCACCCTAACTAGATTGCCAGATACATGACACACACATCTTTCACACTCACAGACACGCACACACACACACACACACACACACACACACACACACACACACACACACACACAAACACATTTCATTATCTCATGCATTGGTAACTCAATAACATGCAAGCATGCACAGCTTTTTTTCAGGCCCACACATTCATCCCGAGTTCTGCATTCAGAAAAACACACACACTGGTTTCACGGATGCAACCTGCTCTGCATGCACAGAGACATACATACCGCTTTCAGGCATCCATTCACTCACACACATGCAGACAGAAATACTTCTCAAACACATACATGCACACACAGCAAGAGGGTAAACTAACTGGATGACAAAATTTGTAAATAAATAAAAATACATTTGCAGCAACATCATAACGCAGCAGAGAACAATAGGAAAAATAAGTGTTTATACTTTTGCGCAGAATAAAGTAAGATAGTTTTATGCAGTCTAGGTACTTACCGAAACAAATATAGTATATTCTGTGTGTGCTCAACGGACTTTGCCTGCTGTCTTGCTTCAACGATGTTTTTGCTCCAGATTGAAACTGAGGAGGTTAATCAGTTCCACAACAAGTTTAACTGTACGTTTAGAGTAGCTGATAAGCGAGCCAGGCAAAATAATGGTGACGTCACAGTGTGGGAGGATCAGGATGAGAGAAGACTACTGATTTGCTTGTGTCGAAGGTACGTCAGGAAAGAAGAGACCAACTAGACCTGAAGGAATGCGATACCAAAGGATGGGGGATGGGCTTTCCTGCCCTATGCTATGGAAAGGCAGACATGTAGAACTGATAAAGTTGTGTTTGTGTTCTGCTAACTGATGAGTGCTGGGATGAGTTTACAGGAAAAGAAAAAAACTGTGGGTTGAGTTAAATTGTAGTTGAACCCGGAGTTTTCCTTTAAATGTTGGGTTTTAATGGTGCGTTTATTCCTTGAAGGCTTTTTTGAGCTGAGGCACTAGAGTGTACGAATTTTAATAAATTAGGTGCACTGGCCTTTGTTGTTTTTTATTTCTTAATTTTTTGTGTGTCTGGATCCCATTATCAGATCTGATATTGTTAATCCTCGTTCATTCCTTACGCATGGGTATCGGTTCCAACCTCGGAACTGAGCCGGCCATTTTCCAAGCTAGCGTCAGGTTCAAACTCTCGAGCTAAACTCTTACCCACGATCCCCCTCTCTCTGTTACCTCAGATTTCGTTTGCCGCGTTACCATTCGGTCGTGTCAAGCTGCTTCTCTTAAGCTAAGTACAGTTATTTCTTGTTTAATAATCATTTATATTACTTTTCTGTCAGAAAAGTTTCTATTTCGTTGTCTCTTACCCTATCGCATCTAGCGACCATATTTTCTTGAGGTTTTCTTCACTTTTCTCTACCTGTTTACCTCGAGATATTCTCCCCTTACCATCGTTGGTAATCTTTCCTTTTTCATACCTTCGGGTATTCTTTTGTACCATTGCTGGTACCCTTTTCTAATTTTACTATCATGGCAGATAAGAAAGGTAATCCAGGGTTTAAATGGTGTTCTGATTGTGGACACAAACTACCTACTTCTGTTGCACACTCTTTGTGCGTTTATTGTTTGGGAGCGTCCCACTTATCTGTTGACCTACCCTGTAATATCTGTGAAAACTTTTCAAATAGAACTTTGTTGGAAAGGAAGAACAAGTTGTTGCTGAAGGGACTTCTTAAATCTCCCTTTTCAGAGGCTATTTCTGGGTCAGAGACCTCAACCCCTCCTATAGCCCATAAGAAAATTTTGGATGTTCCTACCAAGGCTAAATCTTTGCCTTTGTCCTCGGCTGGGGACTCCCGCCAACCAAAACCTAAAAAGGCTAAAGTTCCCGCTCTGCTGCTCACTCAGTCAGCCCCAGTGCTTCCGGTGCCTAGACCCTAGGCACTGAGGCCTTCAGCTCCATTACTAATCTCGTCTCCGTCTTCTCCTGCAGCCTTCACTATATGGGCACTGAGGGGCTCCTTGGTTCAGACTATTACCACTGTGTCGGCATCGACTATTCAGTCGGTGCAGACCTTGACCACGTTGGCTCCGACATCTTACTCGGAACCAACGCCTTTATTGTTGACTCCAGTTTTGTTGGTTCCAGCTTTGGTACCGACCACTTCGACACCGATCCCTGTGTCGGTGCAGACCATGACCTCGGCACTGATGACTTCTTCACTGCAGACACCCATAGTCCAGTCTCTCTCTCGGCACCATTGTTCTCGGTGCGGACTGGTGAGATGGGCACCGAGTTTGCCTCTTCTGTGGACAGACCTGTTTCTCCCTCAGTCTCCGTGAGGTCCACCAGAAGTCTTTCCGAACATGATGTGTTGCATCTTGTGGATCAGGTGCTCTTGGCCAGAGGTATCCCACCCCCCAAGAACTGTCCTTCCTTGGGAGGTGATCACCCGTCTCCAACGACCCCATCTTATTCTCCTCCTTCATTGCCTTTGAAGTCCATGGATATAGCACAGTCTCCCCCTTCTGCGGTTCCCTTTATGGATCTCACTAAGGAACTGCAGTTGCCTTCATGGCAAGAAAGTTTTGCTATGACCCAGGATGTCAGTTGTGACATGCATAGTTTGCTGCTCCACAGCCATCCAGGGACTCCAGGTTGGCAGGCTGAGCCACTTAAGGGAGGGGTGACCCCTGTACTAGACATTCACTCCTCTTCAGGTGGACCAGCCTTCCAACTGATGGAGAAGGCTTTCACTGCTTCTGGCGATACTGGACTGTCTATCCCTCCGACCTCCTCTGGTACACTGGTTTCACAAGTCGCACCGAGCGGACACCGGGTGCAAGGGCCTCAGGACATATTCCCACAGGAAACCCTTTTTCTACTGTCTTCCCCAGCTTCTCCCACTGAGGAAGTCCACTGGAAGAGTTCTTGTAAGAGGAAACACATGGACTCCACAGAGGAGTCCCTCACTGAAGACACAGATTTTGATGAGGGGGAAGGATCCCCTCGGTCACCCTCTGAGGTATCCTTTGGTGATATCCTCGAAATCCTGAAACAGAGAGGTGACTGGCAGTCCTCTAATCTGACCTCTGAGGAATCTGTGTTCCTGCAGGCCTTTCGCGCAGGGCTCCCTACCTCCTGGGTTACTCCACCTGCCGATGAACTTGTCCAGCTTATCGTGCAGCATGCTTGGAAGGTTCCTGACACCGTTGAAGCTATTCCCCGGAGGCCAGATAAGATTTTTTCCCCTTCTGCTACGGATCCCCATTGGTCAAAAGGTCTTCCTGTGGATGCTTTGGTGGTGGCAGTTGTAACAAAAAAGGATCTGGCAGAAGAAGAAAGCCAGACTGTCCATCTGCCTAACAAAGAGTCCTGGGCCCTGGACAGGATAGGGAAGTGCACTTTTGCATCAGTGACTTTTACTATCAGGTCCCTGAATTATATGGCACACTTTACCAGGCTTCAAAGGGATCTGATTTCTGAGCTCTCAGAAACCTTGGCTGGCGCCGTGTCTGATGAGGTCTGTGACAAAGTGGCCTCTCAGCTGACCACCATTGAGTCAATATCTAACTCCTCTATGTGACTGATATCTCACACATCAGAAGGAGCAGCTAGAGCAGTGGGTTCAGCTGCAGTCTTGAGACGACATGCCTGGATGCGCTTGTGCAATTTCGTGGAACCCTTTAGGGCTTTCTTTCTTAACGCTCCCATTGAAGCCTCCTCGTTGTTTGGACCCAAAGTTAAAAGCACACTGGCCAGATGTGAACAGGACAGTAAGACCCTTTCTGCCATAGGTGTCCATTATTCTTCCCCTCAATGTGCTTTCTCCTGAAAGTAAAAGAGTGGAAGATATGGGTCAAGAAATCTCAGGTTCCTTTCCGTGACACACAGGCTGAGTTCTCCCCTAGAGGCAGAGGGGGAAACTCACATGGAAGATGCTCCTTTTGGGGCAGAGAGGGTCCACGTAACCAGGGTTCCAGGGATTCTTTCCCTGGCCAATCCTACCAGCGCTCCTGAAGAGCGGCCCAACTCCTTTCCTCTGGAGGTGGTTAGGGGACATTTCTCCTTGTACCCTTCTGCCTGGCTAACCATCACCACCAATTCCTGGGTACAAATGATTATAACCAGAGGTTATCATATCCCCTTCGATCTTTGTCCCGTCCCTTCAAAAAACCTTCCCGACGTTCCACCCAGTCAAAGGGAAGAAGCAGCACTACAGATAGAAAAGCTGCTAAAAAAGAGAGTCATCCAAATAGTCCCTCCAGACCAGATAGGATCTGGATTCTACTCAAGACTATTTTTGGTGCCAAAGAAAACCGGGGACTGGATACCAATTTTGGATCTCAGTGTATTGAACAAGTTTGTGAGAGTACAAAATTCCGGATGGTCACAATACAGTCTATCCTCCCGCTTTTGGAAAAAGTCGATTGGATGTGCTCGATAGATCTTCAAGATGCATACTACCACATAAAAGTGGACAGGCCATCAGGAAGATTTCTGCGCTTCCGTGCGGGAGCCAGTCACTACCAGTTCAGAGTACTGCCCTTCGGACTCTCTACAGCCCTCAGAGTGTTCACAAAGTGCATGGCAGTTGTTACAGCTCCCTTGCAACTTCAAGGATTCCAGATGTTGCCATACCTAGACGACTGGCTCATTTCCGACCCCACCAGACATCTACTGGAAGAAGCCCTGGCATACTGTCTCCTCGCTGCACTAAGGCTAGGCATAACCATAAACTGGCAAAAATCCAATCTCACCCCATCTCAGTCGACAGTATTCATAGGGGTTATCTTGGACACAAAGAACTGCAGATCTGCCATTCTAGAGCACAGAATTTTAAGGATAAAGCAACAACTGATCCCAGTCCTTTCAAGGGAGAAATCCACAGCTCACTCGGTTCTGCAGCTGTTGGGTTCCATGGCAGCCTCACCATTGTCCCCCTGGCCAGGTTTCACATGAGGCTTCTACAATGGCTTCTGCTCACCCAATGGTATCCCTTTCAGCATCCTCTTTCAGCCATGATTCGAGTAACCCACAGGTGCAAACAGGATTTAAATTGGTGGATGACACACAATCTGTCACAAAGGTCTCGCCCCTTCTCCCCCCAGCAACTCAAGGCCACAGTGACCACGGACATCTCCCTGATGGGGTGGGGAGGGCTATGTCAGGGACAGACAGTCCAAGGCACTTGGTCCGAACCATGGGATTTATCATTAGTTCTACAAGCTCTGACAATGCCACCTTTCGTACCAGTCTCTTCTTGCAACCTCAAGCATTTGTCATGAAAAACCTTGTTTTTGGTCGCCATTACTTCTGCCAGATGTATTTCTGAGCTTCAAGCTTTATGTATCAAGAGCCCATACTTGATTTTACATAGAGATTGAGTGTCTCTGAGAACTAATTCATCATTTCTGCCAAAAGTGATTTCTGAAATGTCCATTAATCAAACCATTGAATTGCCAGTTTTCTTTCCCAATCATTCAAACAGAGGAGAATATTGCCTACATACCCTAGATATCCACAGGCAAATCCATTTTTACTTAAACAGGACTAGGTCCTTTCGTAAATCTGACCAGTTATTTTTGGCTTTTTCTGGACCTAGATTAGGATCTGCTGTTGCTAAGGTCACATTAGCTAGCATTTTTTGTGTTGCACTTAATTTAAAATCGTTTTTTCTTAAAATTGCATTTTACCTGCCTCTGACCTAGCATACACGTGTTGGGGTAATTTATTGCACTGTTCTGACTAGTTTGCTACTTGTGTGTCTCTGCTATCCTTAAAAAAAAAAAAACAAACAAACAAAAAAAAAAATCTTGCTATTTTCCCACTTTTTATAATTTAAAAAAAGTTCAGTTACAGAGTTGCTGTTCTGAACTGTTTGTAAGTTTCTTGGAGGCCAGTGCTTACTTGGGCTAAAGGGAAGTCTCTTTGTTCACCAGTGGCAGTGGTTAACACTGAGCAGTCTGTCTGTCCCTGTAGGAGTGGTTACTGCCTAGAAACTGTAGTTTTATTGGCCATTTTGGGTCAATTCCAAACTCCTTGATCTCTCCCTCTTAAAACCCTGCAACCTCGTGGTTTTGGCATCTTTCCAGGCTTGATAGTTGTTGCTGAAGCACCTACCAAGAGGAGAAAATGCTGGGATAAGAAAGGAGCCACTTTTGAGATTTTAAGTATTTTTTTCTGATTTATTTCTTAGAAAAACTGCATTGCCACCTACTTTTCGGCATTTTCCTGCTTGCAAAAGTTGATATCTGTGTTAGAAACAGTATTTAGAACATACATAGAGCCTGTTTATTGCATTTTTGTGTTGCACTTAATTTAAAATCATTTATTCTTAAAATTGCATTTTACCTGCCTCTGGCCTAGCACACACATGTTGGGGTCATTTATTGCACTGTTCTGACTAGTTTGCTACTTGTGTGTCTCTGCTATCCTTAAACAAAAACACAAAATCGTGCTATTTTCCCACTTTCTATAATTAAAAAAAAAGTTCAGTTACAGAGTTGCTGGTCTGAACTGTTTGTAAGTTTCTTGGAGGTCAGTGCTTATTTGGGTTAAAGGGAAGTCTCTGTGCTCACCATTGGCAGTGGTTAACACTGAGCAGCCTGCCTGCCCCTGTAGGAGTGGTTACTGCCTAGAAACTGTAGTTTTATTGGCCATTTTGGGTCAATTCCAAACTCCTTGATCTCTCTCTCTTAAAACCCTGCAACCGCGTGGTTTTGGTGTCTTTCCAGGCTTGATAGTTGTTGCTGAAGCATCTACCAAGAGGAGAAAACGCTGAGAGAAGAAGGGAGCCACTTTTGAGATTTTGAGTATTTCCTTCTGATTTATTTCTTAGAAAAACTGCATTGCCGCCTACTTTTCGGTATTTCCTTGCTTGCAAAAGTTGATATCTGTGTTAGAAACAGTATTTAGAACATACCTAGAGCCTGTTTATTGCATTTTTTGTGTTGCACTTAATTTAAAATCGTTTTTCTTAAAATTGCATTTTACCTGTCTCTGACCTAGCACACACATGTTGGGGTCATTTATTGCACTGTTCTGACTAGTTTGCTACTTGTGTGTCTCTGCTATCCTTAAACAAAAACAAAAAATCTTGCTATTTTCCCACTTTCTATAATTAAAAAAAAAAGTTCAGTTACAGAGTTGCTGGTCTGAACTATTTGTAAGTTTCTTGGAGGCCATTGCTTACTTGGGCTAAAGGGAAGTCTCTGTGTTCACCAGTGGCAGTGGTTAACACTGAGCAGCCTGTCTGTCCCTGTAGGAGTGGTTACTGCATAGAACCTGTAGTTTTATTGGCCATTTTGGGTCAATTCCAAACTCCTTGATCTCTCTCTCTCTCTTAAAACCCTGCAACTCTCTTTTTGCGCGGTCTTACACACAAAGCAGCGTTGGGCAGTGCCGGTTAGCTGGGGTATACTATTCCTGGCTCCACAAAGTCTGTGCTGCAAATTTTCCCTTAGAACTAGGCAAGCC
Source organism: Protopterus annectens (assembly GCF_019279795.1). Taxonomy (NCBI): domain Eukaryota; kingdom Metazoa; phylum Chordata; order Ceratodontiformes; family Protopteridae; genus Protopterus; species Protopterus annectens. Next base: position 1,118,341,722 of record NC_056746.1, on the reverse strand, counting down.
TCAACTCAAGTGCTTCAGATCAACTGCTCTTATTGCAGAACTTGAATAACCCAAATTAGCACTTGTCCAAATCTCCTAGACAGCACTATTATTTTCCAAATCTCCTAGACAGCACTATTATAATACAGCATAAGACCCTCGACTGTCCACAAGACAAGTGAAATTCACTTTTCCAAGCATGTCCAGAGGTCAGCTTCAGGTGTACTCTCCAGTTCATCTGGTGGAATTGGGCATCCTGAGGCAATGTCACAACTGCCTCATGTATACAGACAATCCTCTCCTCTTACCTCTAGACACAAACACTTGTGAGAGATGCAAATACACAGCCAGACTAGAGGCTAAGCGCTCTCAACCCATGACTATAACAGACAGTCAAGAGGGGGAGACACAATAGCATCACACCACCAGTCACACATGGATCTACAAAACAAACACCGGCAAAACATACACATAAATACACAAAAACATATTCAGAGGCACTAGGTACCAATCTGAAAAAGAAACAGTGCCCTCCAAAGCAGACAAGCAAGCAACCTGCACCTCCAAACACAAGCCAGAAAACATAATTCACCTCAGCAGTGTGCCTCACAACAGCCCCTAAGGCAAAACACCATACCCAACATGCTAGTAATAGGAGACTCTATAGTAAGGCACACAGATGTTCCACTCACCAGGCTGAACAAGGAGAAGGTTACTGTCAGCTGCCTGTCGGGTGCTAGGATCTGCCACATAACACATGCACTTAGGTCACTCCAGAACAAGTACAAGTATGACGCTGTCATTGTACATGTTGGTGTGAATGATCTAAGACGTACCTCCCTGGACTACATGAAAAGAGACATTGAGGAGCTCTCTGATCATGTAGCCCAAGCTGGTATGACCCTGACCTTGAGTAGCATACTACCTTCACCTAGAATGATACCACAATACAAAGACAAAATGATCAATTTCAACAATTGGCTAAGCTTCTGGTGTCATTCTAAGGGGATCCAGTGTCTGTCTGCCTGGGATGACATGATAGACAAGCCTCACTGTTTTGCCAGAGATGGTTTGCACCTGTCACCCCTAGGCTTTCGAATACTGGCCAAGGCTCTTGCCATCCCCATAGTGCCTTTTTTAGGCAAGGCTCAAAGGACAAACCAACCACCGTAACCAGCACAGGTAACCAAAAACTAAGGGTAATGCTACTCAACACCAGAAGTCTCAACCTCAAAATGCACGCACTCAAGGCACTCCTCAGTATGGAGAAAATCGATGTTTCTGCAGTGACGGAAACCTGGTTCAAGGCTCCAGAGAGCACCCCAGCACTACCACATTACAATTCATATCATACCTTCCGGCCTCAGTTACCAGATCGCAGTACAAAGGGCAGAGGTGTATCCATATTCATCAAGGATACCCACATCTCCAGGTTAGTGGTGCAGCATGATACCCCAGAGAGCATCCATGCGCAACTATCAGCAGGCAAAACCACATTTCAAGTCGTAGCCTGTTATAGATCGCCCACCATGTCCCAAGATGCTCACTCAGCATTCCTTGAGGCATTGGAAAATATAAAGGTCCTACCAACACCATAATTTTGGGTGATTTCAACTACCCTGGTATAGACTGGGCAAACTACCAAAGTTCTAACTCCTATGCCCAGTGGTTCATAGAATTTATAAATTCAAATGCCCTTGAACAACTGGTATTTTCTCCTACTAGAGGGGAAAACATATTGGATTTAGTCATCACAAATATGGGTGCCCATTATACCACACCCGTTATCACTCCCTCTCTGGTCAGGTCAGACCACAAACTGATAACCCTGGACGTTCTCACCCCTCCACCTCCCCCAGTCAAAGAAACCATCATAAAAAACCTTTCCAAAGCAAACTTCAAACTACTTGCGTCAGAAGTGGAAAGCTTCACTATTCCCTTGCAGAAGGATAATGATATCCAGGATGTGGAATCCTACACCAAGGCACTTTATATACATCTTCAGGATTGCATGGACCATGCTATCCCAAGTAAAACCAGGACTCCTTCCTCAAGCAAGAAGAAACCAGTCTGGTGGACCCCGGCCATAAGTTAACTATACAATAAAAGAAGGAGACTTATACAAAAAAAGGCCAAATCTCAAGTAGAAAAATCATCCCTGATCAGCATTAGTAAGAAATTGAGGGCCCTCATCAAGTCAACTAAAGCCAATTTCGAAAAGAAAGTTGCCAAGGATAACCATAAGGCCTTCTATGGTTACGTCAAAAACCTAAATGGCAACGCTCAGGTCTGTTCTGAGATAGTACAGAATGGAACAAAATACACTGACCCCACTGACATTGCCAACATCTTGGCTGATAGGTTCAGTGCAAATTTCTCCCCCCATCATCACCTACAGGGCCTATTACTATTCCAGGGGATTGTGTAACTCCAATTATTACTGATATGTTGGTTAATAAGGCTCTATCTAAAGGTAAAAACACTGCCTCCATGGGACCAGATGGTGTCCCGGGCTGTGTCAAACGTGAGCTCCAAAATTAATTAACCCCGCATCTGATTACCCTGTAGAGTCTCAGCCTCTCGACAGGATATGTGCCCATAGAATGGCGCACAGCAACGGAGATTCCGCTGCACAAGGGTGGGCCCACAACCAACCCTGGGAACTACTGACCAATAAGCCTGACCAGTCTGATCTGTAAGGCAATGGAGCAAATCATTATGGAACTCATAAATGGAGAGATTGGGAACCTCCAAACACTTGACCCCACACAGTTTGGCTTTGTCAAGGGCAGATCATGCCTCCTGAACCTGGTGGACTTCTTTGAGACTTTTACTCAGGCTATAGATAAGGGAAAGGAGGTACACACGGCTTACCTTGACCTTGCTAAAGCATTTGACACCATTCCCCATTCAGGTATTATTGATAAACTCACCAACCTGGGCATAAACCCTAATGTCACAAGATGGATTGCAAACTGGCTCTCAGACAGATCCCACAAAGTAAGAGTAGTGGGATCTATGTCCGAATCCAGACCAGTAATGAGTGGTGTGCCTCAGGGCTTTGTCCTGGGGCCCCTCCTGTTTGGCATATACTTTTCAGAAGTACAGGCAAGCACTGAAGGGCTGTGGCTGACCAAGTTTGTGGACGACTGCAAACTGGGTGCTATAATAAAGTCTCCGGCCGACATGGATATCCTCCAGAAGGGCCTTGATGAGACTGATGCATGGTGTCAAAGCCATGGTCTCAAGCTAAATGCTAAAAAATGCATAGTAATCCCCTTTGGAAAAAACAGAGTACCCACAAACTACCACATAGGAGGTAAACCCCTGAAATCTGAAGAAGTAATAAGGGATCTAGGGACCCAAGTAGATAGTCAGCTTTCCTTTGATAACCATGTTGCCAAGGTGGTTAGAAAATCCTTCTATGTGACCCATCTGATCACGAAAGAGTTCGCATCAAGATCTAAGGATGTAGTGGTGCCCCTCTACTCTTCCCTCATCAGACCCATTATTGAGTACAATGCACCAATTGGAATGTACCTGGCTAGGCATCTCCAGCAGCTGGAGAGACCACAGAGGTACCTCACTAAGAGGATTACTGGCCTCAAACAGTTGCCCTATGCAGCACGATTGAAAAAAACTAAGACTGTTCTCTGCTGCATACCGTCTTCTCAGAGGCGATCTCTGTCTAACATACAGAGCCATGTTCAACCCAGAACTGTTGAACATGCTCCATCTTAGCAAAACCAAATCTACTCGAGCTACATGCTCTAGGGATATAAACCTCAGCACAACAATGAATAGAACATGCTGGAGGGATAGATTCCCTTTGCAAAGACTTCCCTTGCTATGGAACAAGGTCCTGATCTACATAAGACAGAGCCCCTCACTATCACTCTTCAAGAGGAACCTTGACGAGTGGATGGGTAACAGAAAGTTTACACCAGGGATCATACCAACAGCTCTACTAGATAGGGGCCAAGGGTACTAGCTGCTAGATCAAGGGCCTAGGGAACTAATCAAAGGGGCAGTGAATACCACACAATGTGGCTGGGCTAATATATGCCTTTGGCAGATAGCCCAGTACCTACCTATGAACCTATTTGAACTAGCTAATTTGGCTGATGAGGTTTTTAACATGGACAGCAGTTTTATTGATTGCTCTGACTTCTGCAAGAAGGTTATCTGAGCTAGAAGCTCTAATGGTGAGTCAGCCCCACCTCATTTTCCACAAGAACAGGGTTTCTTTGAGAACTAATCCTTCTTATATGCCTAAAGTGGTATCTGAGTTTACTTTAAATCAGACTATCTAGCTCCGTTTTCTTTCCTGAACTTAAACAATAAGGGAGAAAGGATATTCCATACCTTGGAAGTCCACAGACAACTCGGGTACTATCTTGACAGAACTTAATCTTTCAGATCACTGGATCAATTGTTCATTTCTTGTGAAGGTAAGAAGAAAGGACAAGTAGTATCAAAACAGATTATTTCCAAATGGTTGTCTAAGGCTATTACCTTTTGTTATACTCACAATAACAAATCTAATCCAGGAAGGGCCAAGGCACACTCTACAAGGACCTTGGTTTCTTCTTTGGCTTTTTAGAAAGGGTTAGGTTCATAGGTTCATAGGTTTATACTAGGCTATCTGCCCTAAGGCATTTATAAGCCTAGCCCAAAGTTTTGTGGCTTACACCACCCCTTATATGAAAAAATACTGTGCCCATTAGTTTGTTGTGCCTCTGTCCAGCAGTGACACAGAGATGATTCCCGGGGTAAACCTACGATCTCCCATCCACAGGTCAAGATTTCTCTTAAACAGAGCCAGTGAGGTGCTCTGCCTCACATGGACCGGGATTTTATTCCACAGCATAGGGAGTCTCTGAGTGATAAATCTATCCCTCCAGCATGTCCTATTTATATCCGTGCTAAGGTTTAAGTCGCTTGCTCTAGTGGTTTTGGTGGATTTGGATTTTTTGAGGTGGAGCATGTCCATTAATTCCGGGTTGGACATGGCCTTGTATGTCAGGCACATGTCACCTCTGAGCAGATGGTATGCGACTGAATAGAGCTGGAGTTTCTTCAATCTGGCAGCATATGACAGATTTTGGAGTCCCTTTATCCTTTTGGTGAGGAACTTTTGGGGTCTCTCCAATTGCTGCAGATGTCGGGTGAGATACATCCCGAATGAGGCATTGTACTCGATCATTGGTCTGATAAGTGAAGAGTACAGGGAACAATGACCTCACTAGATCTGGATGTGAATCCCTTCATGATCAGGTGGGCAATGTAGAAGGTCTTTCTAACCACTTTAGCAATGTGAGTGTCAAAAGAAAGGCCACTGTCAACCTGGGTCCCCAGGTCCCTGATAACCTCTTCTGTGCTTAGTGGATTGCCACCTATATGGTAGCTTGGGGTTACGTTGTTTTTCCCGAAGGGTATGACTATACATTTTTTGTCATTTAACTTCAGGCCATGGCTCTGGCACCAGCTATCTGTTTCCGTGAGTCCCTTCTGAAGGATATCCGTGTCCGATGCACTTTCCACTATGGCCCAGTTTGCAGTGATCTGGAAACTTTGTAAGTAAAAGTCCTCCCATGTTGGCGTGTACTTCTGAGAAGTAGATGCCAAACAATAGGGGGCCAAGGACCGAGCCCTGTGGGACACCACTTGTGACCGGCTTGGAGTCTGACATAGAGCCAGCAACTCTAACCCTGTGGGTTCTGTCCTTAAGCCAGTTTGCAACCCATCTTGTGACATATGGGTTTACATTTAAGCTGGTAAGTTTTTCTACAATACCCGAGTGGGGTATTGTGTCAAAAGCCTTTGCAAGGTCAAGGTAGGCTGTATGGACTGCCTTTCCCTCATCAATGGCCTTGGTGACTGTTTCGAAGAAGTCGACCAAGTTCAAAAGGCATGATCTGCCCTTGAAGAAGCCAAACTGGGTCGGGTCCAATGTCTGCAAGTCCCCTATATCTTTGTTTATGAGCTCCATTATGATCCTCTCCATAGCTTTGCAGACTAGACTTGTTAAGCTTATGGGGCGGTAATTACCAGGGTCCGTAGAGGCACCGGCTTTGTGGAGTGGGACCACAGTTGCCGTACGCCACTCCTTGGGCATGTATCCTGTGGTAAGGCTGAGATTAAACAGCTGCCTTATGTGCGGGTTTAATTCCTCATTTAGCTCGTGTAGCACACAGCCGGGACACCATCCGGTCCCATTGATGCTGTGTTTTTAGCTTTAGAGAGAGCAGCTTTCACCTGCGCATTTGAGATGTCTGGGAGGCTACACTCCGCTGGGATAGTTATCTCTCCTTTGGGGGGGGGGGTGAAGTTTGCACTGAACCTGTCTGCCAGTATGTTGGCAATGTCTGTGGGTTCAGTGATTTTTGTATCATTTTGGACTAATTCTGAGCATATCTGGGAGTTTCCACCCAGGTTCCTAACATAGCTGAAAAAGGCCTTATGATTGTCCTTTGAATCCATGGCAATTTTTCTCTCAAAATTGGCCTTAGTTGATTTTATGAGTGCTCGTATTTTTTACTAATAATGATCAGAGGTGACTTCCCTTTTATGGATTTTGTTCTATCATGTAATAGCTTTCTCCTCTTATTGTAAAGTTTGTTAATGGCTGGGGTCCACCAGACTGGACGTTTGCCCTTTGTGGAAAGAGTCTTGGTTTTATTTGGGATTGCCTGATCCATGCAGTCCTGGAGGTGTTCATAGAAGGTATTTGTAAGGGCTTCCGCAGCTTGGGTTGTGGTTTCCACTGGCTCAGGGGCCTTGAAGGATACCACACCAGTCTTGAGTAGTGTGAAGTTTGCTTTAGAGAAGTTCTTCACTGTGGTCTTTTTTGTTTGGGGTGGGGGCGGGATGTGGATTTCCAGTGAGATTAGTTTATGATCAGATCTCACCAATGAGGGATATACTTCCAGTGTGGAGCATTTTGTCCCCATGTTTGTGATAATGAGATCTAGTATATTTTCTCCTCTTGTGGCAACAGTGACTAGCTGTTCCATGGCATTTGAATTTATGAACTCCAGGAACCGTTGGGCTAGAAAGTTAGGGCTTGAGTAATGTTCCCAGTCTATATTTGGGTAGTTGAAGTCACCCAATATGATGGTGTTTGGAGATACATTTATACCCTCCAGTGTCTTCAGGAAGGCTGTGTGGGGTTCCCGAGTTTGAGAGGGTGGCCTGTAGCATGCTACAATTTGTAGAGCAGTTTTGCCTATGGTTAGTTGCACCTGGATGGTTTCCGAGCTTTGCGTTGCCACCAACCTGGAGGTGTGGGTATCCTTTATGAATATGGATACACCCCTCCTTTTGTGGTGTGGTCCGGGTTTTGGGGCAGGAACGCATGATATGAGGTAAAACCTAATAGTGCCGGGGTGCTCTCAGGAGCCTTGAACCAGGTTTCAGTTACAGCACAGACATCGATGTTCTCCATACTGAGAAGGGCCTTGAGTGCATGCATTTTGAGATTTAGACTTCTGGCATTGAGCAGCATTACCCTCAGTTTCTTCCCATTTTTGTTTTCTAGGGTGGTAGGTTTAGAATTTGAGCCTTGCCTAAAAAAGGCACTATGGGGGTGGCAAGAGCCTTAGCCAATATCCGGAATCCCAGGGGTGACAGGTGCAAGCCATCCCTTGTGAAGCAGCATGGCTTGTCAAGCATGTCATCCCAGGCAGACAGACACTAGATCCCCTTTGAATGACATCAGACATTAAGCCAATTGTTAAAGCTGATCATCTTGTCTCTATATTGTGGCATCATTCTTGGTGAAGGAAGGATACTGCTCAGGGTCAGGGTCATACCTGCCTGGGCTACACAATCAGAGAGCTCCTCTATGTCTCTTTTCATGTAGTCCAGGGAGGTACGTCTCAGGTCGTTCACACCAGCATGGACAATGACTGTGTCATATTTGTACTTGCCGTTGGTGTTGTATTTGGCCTTAAGGGCTGTGACTGCTTTGCACACTGATTTTGTGGTTTATGTGTTGCTTGTGGGGTGTCTTGAGGTAGCAGTTGTTTGGGTGTCTGCTTTGGAGGCCTCTGCTGTTTAGGTAAATTTTTACTCAGAGCCTCCGAGTATGTCTTTGTGTGTTTATGTGTTTGATTCAGTGGTGTGGTAGCATTATGTGAGGCTGGTTTTGTGGTGTTTGTAGTTGCCTTCTCCTCCTGTCTGGTCTTGCCAGTCCTGAGTTGAGAGAGCTCAGCCTCCAGTTTGGCTAAATAGCTGCATCTCTAGCAAGTATTTGTGTTATGTGGGAGGAGGAGAGGGTTGTCTGTGTACATGAGGCAATTGTAACATTGTCTCAATATTCCCAGATTCACCAACTGGGCAGGAGAGGACGCCAGCATCTGGCCCTTCGACATGCTAGAAAAATGAAAAAGTTAGGTATGAGACTGAATAAGAGAGGACTTAGTAAGGAAGTGGGTACTCCTGGGGGGGTTTCGCAAGTGAGGGACTTTGTATAATATAGAAGTGACAAGTGCTGAGCTTTTTTTTTTTTTTTTTTTTTTTGAGGAAAAAAAAAAAAAAACTTTTAGGAACAAGTGCTGCGCTTTTTAGTCAAGGGATATACTGTTTTGGTTACTAGTAGAGCAGTTCTAAGGGAAAAAATGAAGAACAGACTTTATGGAGCCAGAAAAAGTTTAACCTTGTTAAACCGGCGCTGCCCGATGCTACTCTAGTGGCAACACTGCGCTAAATCGCACTAAAGCACGCTAAAGTGTGCTTTATAGCAGGGGGCTGGAAAAGGCAGGAAATGACCCAAAATGGCCACTGAACTACAAGTTACTGTCTTAAACCACTCCTCTGAGGACAAACAGGCAGCTCAGTACTCCCCACTCCCACTGGTGAGTAAAGAAGCTTCCCCCTGACCAAACAAAGAAAATGGAGAAGTACAGGAACCAAGACAAAGCCCAGGGATCAGCAAAATCTGATCACTGGAACAAACTAGCCAGGAAAGTTAGGAGAACAAGAATATATTTTTTTTTTTCAAGTTTTTTTCACAGACAGAACAGAAAACACAATAAATGCTTTGCTTTTCGATTAAATGCTATCAAAAGCTAGTACACGTGAGTGTATTAGCCTGTAGTTTAACTTTTAAGCAAACTTAAACTAAGAAGTGCAACCAACAATTAAAGCTTATAAAACAGGAAAAACAGGTAATACCACTATAAAATAGACAGAAACAGTCGTCGAATAACACAAATGGTTGAAAATGCAAGAAAAATACTTAAAATCTGGAAAGTTGCTTTTCTGTCCTCTGCTGCTCTAGGAACTCTGCTGGATACCACGAGGAGCTGTGCTGAGTTCTCTACAGCCAGAAAAGCCTGCCAAAGCGTGCTTTATAGCAGGGGGCTGGAAAAGGCAGGAAATGACCCAAAATGGCCACTGAACTACAAGTTACTGTCTTAAACCACTCCTCTGAGGACAAACAGGCAGCTCAGTACTCCCCACTCCCACTGGTGAGTAAAGAAACTTCCCCTGACCAAACAAAGAAAATGGAGAAGTACAGGAACCAAGACAAAGCCCAGGGATCAGCAAAATCTGATCACTGGAACAAACTAGCCAGGAAAGTTAGGAGAACAAGAATATTTTTTGTTTTTTTCCAAGTTTTTTTCACAGACAGAACAGAAAACACAATAAATGCTTTGCTTTTCGATTAAATGCTATCAAAAGCTAGTACAGTTGAGTGTATTAGCCTGTAGTTTAACTTTTAAGCAAACTTAAACTAAGAAGTGCAACCAACAATTAAAGCTTATAAAAACAGGAAAAACAGGTAATACCACTATAAAATAGACAGAAACAGTCGTCGAATAACACAAATGGTCGAAAAATGCAAGAAAAAATACTTAAAATCTGGAAAGTTGCTTTTTCTGTCCTCTGCTGCTCTAGGAACTCTGCTGAATACCACGAGGAGCTGTGCTGAGTTCTCTAGAAGTATTCTAGAAGTTGCTACTTGGTCTTTACATATTTTTACAAAGCACTATAAGCTGGATTCTTTCTCTAGGTGTAGATCATGCTTTGCTAGGACCATCCTCCAATGTTTGGTCTATTTGCCCTAACTTTCCTGTCAAAAAGAGACAAAAATAAACATTTAACCTCTGTGTCAGTAATTTATTGGGCTTGGCTCAGGGCCTTGTGCAAGGCTGTTGTGACCTTGGTAAGGTGGTTTCTGGTAAAAGCCAAAGGATTCCTCTTTCTCTGAAGAGGGTCAAGAATTACAATCTGTTGGGGAATGTGAAGGGATAAATGCGGCTTGTTCTCCTCTGGTCTCTGATTCAGATTCTGAGTGTATGGTATCTGTATCTCCCTGTGAGAGATTCACTTTCTCTTAGACTGTTTAAAGGAGGAGCCTGTGTTTTCAGTTGGAGAACACTGAGGTTTCTCATTCCCTTAGAAAATACTATGATTTGTTCTAACCGGAATTTCCAGAACCCTCACCTACCCCCCATGCTTTCAGTATTGGAAGATGTAGTTGTCACAGCCTGTGTTTCTCTGACTACCACCTGCTGCTCCTAAGAATCCAGAATGTACAACGTTTCTCAATCTTTCACGTTTTTATATGTTGACCGAGCAGTTATAGCTTTAGTTAATCCAGCTGCTGCCAAGCATTTTGTTAATTGTAATCCTCCTTCAGACACAAGGATGGTAAGGCTATTGATAACAGTTGGGGGGAGAAGTTTTCTTCTGCAACATTAATTGTTAGAATTCTGAATGGTGAAGCTCATATGTAAAGTTTATACTAATTGTGAAAGGGAGAGGAATGTTTTGGCTGCCATTTTCTCCTGTGAGAAAAATCTGTTTTGTGTAGTCTAATTTATTTCACAGGTTGCTAATTGAAGTGTCTTTATGACTCCACATAATACTTGCAGAGCTGTTGCCACCGGTACTGTGCCTAACTGGCTATATTCTCAGAATCTACTAGAAGATTTCAGAAGTGAAATTTTGGATAAAGATTTACTCTTTGGGCCCTCTGCTATATAGGTCATCAAAAAGTATAATGAGAGAGGTAAGCTGATTCAGGGAATTTCTTAGATTTTTCAGCCCTCCACCTCTATAATCTCCAAGGGATTTTTTGCTCACTCATCCCATTTTAGAAAAAAGAAATCTCAGCAGAATGCTGGTAAGCAGATGTTTAGAAAGCAACAGCAGGGACGTTCCAAAATGAAGGCAGTACCCCCAAGAACAAAGGATAGTCAAAGAATGCAGAATGATTGTGTAAGGGACCTTGTCCTCCTTCCCAACCTGACCCTCTTACCCCTTCCAAAAGTCTGAATTTACATTTTTCACTTTGACAGCAGAGTGTTTCAAACAAATGGGTCCTGAATGTGATCTATCTAGGTTACAAATGACAGTGGGAGTATATTCTTTCTTTTCAATGGATGCTTCCTCATCCATTAGACCAAATCCTTCTGTTTCCTTCTGTCCTACAACATATGCTGTCTCAGGGGTAATAGAAGTTGTTCCTTCTTTTCAGTTGGGGAAGGGATTTTATTCAAAAATGCGTTTAGTGCCAAAGAGAGGATTTTTTAGAGTGCTCAGTTTCTGAATGCTTTCACTTCACAACCTGTAACCTCTTCTTAAACATTTGTTTTTTCAGTAACCTTAGATTTAAAAGATGCTTATCACAGTCCAATTCATTCAAATTTCAAGCATTTAAGAATTTTTCCTGTATGGATCAGATGTCCTTCCATATCACTGTTGCAGTATTCATCTCCTATGGGATCTCCTGCCAAGGGTAGCCCAACATTCAGCCAGTATACAAAAGTCTTTACATCCTCCCAGCATCATACATCAGTCATGCTCCCACTCTGGTGTATGACATAAAGGTGATACACATATGCCGAATACTCAGAACTCTCTGCCACCAGTCCAAATGCCATAGTTGAATGTCGATCTACATGCCCTAAACTGAGCTGGTTTCTACCAAGCCATTTACAGATAAGTTCCCCATTAGGGTTCCTTCTTTTTCTTCCTTTACTTGTGTTCTTAGGGTTCATGTCACCCAGGAAGGGATAATGTCATTGTGGGAGGAAGATTCACCATAAAGACCATTATAATAAGTGTTTGTTTTGTCTAGGTGCTTCACACAGTCATACTCAGTGCGCTGTTTGTCAGGACTTTGTGCCCAAAATGTTTTTCAGTCATTGTCCTATTTTTTTTATCTTCAGAACTAGTGTCTCAAACTTTTGACCCAGTGTACTATGGCCGCATCTACCTACCCGAACGTACAGCCATCTCTCAAAAAGAAGGTCAAGAAGTCTCAGTCTAATTTTGCTGCTGTCTAGCCTCTGACAGATGTCTCTCTGGAGACAAGTGAAGATTCTGAAGACCATCTGGTGCAGACACCGGGTTCTTCTGCAGCGACCGTATAGGAGGCCAGAATGGACTTGGCTTCTTGGATGTCCTCTGAGGCAATGCAAAAATCTGCAGCCAGATTTGAGGTGGAACCGTGGCTGATCATGAAGGGCTTATCATGAAGGGCTTATGGTATTCCCCAGATTCTGGTAAGGGATGAGGTCCTTGGTAACCTCATTGAGTCTACACATGGCTCACATCCTCCTAGGTTGCTCAAAGTGGACATCTTACTAAAGAAGAGGCAGAAAACTAAGCACATGCCTACCACTGATAAGGATCCGCACAGGGAATTGCAGGATTTTATGAAGGGCTTGTTCAGTGTGCTGATGGCCTTAAGACAACCTCAGGGTGTGCCTGTTCCTGCTTCTTCTTGGTCATCTACTCCAGCTAACAGGACTAGGGATCTGGTTCCTCAGAAGGGGAGATGAATTCTGGGAATGAGTTGTTGGTTTACTCCTCACAAATTACTTCTCCTTTATACTATGGCTGTGAAGTAGAGGATTCCTTGAGTTCTGAATCTCCCTTTTAGGAGCTGTCCTTTACTGACATAGTAGTTCACATGATGAAGTTTTGTAAGTAGGATTGCTCACAAGTCTGTGATATTCAAAAGAGGTATAATGAGTTATTGCAGATGGAATCCCCTAAACCAGTGGTACTCAAATTGTGGTCCGTGGACTGCTGCCGGTCCGCAAAGTCTTTGTTAGTGATCAGCGGCCTTAGTATTTTAACTTAAATTGCTTTTTTTTTAAAGAAAGTCTTGCAGAGCCATCACACTTACAGCACCACTTAAAATAAGGAAAAAACATAGTTTGCCCTGCAGAGCCACTGCACAGTCCTCCTGTTCTTCCTTTCCGTGCATGTCTATGCATGCGTCATTGCACAGACTCCTGCTCTTTATTTCCACGCACATGAAAGTTAAATGCATGAAGACAAGAACTAATCTGCAAGACAAGACAAATCATACATTGGTGGTAGTCAGAAATAAGGTTTTTCTCATGTAGACTTAACCTGAGACTTACAAAGGTGAGATTGAGATTCTAGAGACAATTGATGATGTTCTTAATTTCTGTTATAATGCCTGAATTTGAATAGTACTGGAACCAGTGCCAGTTGTTTCTCAGATGAGACCCCACTAACCATCACTCTGTTTTAAAATTCTTTAATCATTCCTTTGGCTTAGTCAGTTTAGTTTAACTTTCACTGATATCCCTTGCTGTCTCTTTCAGCTTACCTATACATTTTTGTGAGGCACTATCTTTTCCTCTGTTCACTTGAGGGATTCTAAAGTAGGTCATACTTCATTTACAACCACCTCACCCAATACAAGAACATGCTGTTCTGACAAACTGTGATCATAGGAGGTTACTAGGCTAACGGCCTCAGGGTCCTTACAAGCCTAGCCAAGTTCAACCAGTGTTCCCAAGGGTGTCTGATCCAAGCAGATACTAAAATCAGCACCTATTGCCCCTGTTCAAGAGGGACACAGGTGGAACCCCTGGGAAGAATTTCTGGTTACCCATCCAGTTGTCCTAACTACACTTAAATTGGGCCAATGAGGGACTTTGTTAACATGAATAGAAAGCTTATTCCAAAGGCGGGCAACCTCTGTGAGACAAAGCTGTCTCTCCAGTAAGTGTCACATACCAGCTTAAGATCTTTGAATGAGTGACCCGTGTGCCATTTGACTTGCGAATGTGCGGCATTTCCACTAAAGCTGTGTCAGAGATTGCTCAATATGCAAGGCACAGGTCGCCTCTGAGCAGTCCGTACGATACAGAATAAAGTGACAATTATTTCAGTCTGTCCGCATAAGACAGATCTTGAAGACCCTGAATTTTCTTTGTAAAGAATCTTTGTGGTCTCTCCAATTGCTGCAGGTGTTTGGAAAGGAAGATACCAAAGGGACCATTGTACTCCATTACTAGCCTGATGAGGGAAGAGTACAGGGGGGGTTATAAACTTTTTTTTTTCTGGAGGCAATGTCCTTACTTATGACATGAGCAATATAAAATGTCCTTCTTACCACTGGGGAGACATGGTGATCGAAGTTAAGGTTTCTGTCAATCTGTGTGTCCAGATCTGTCACTACTGACTGTGTACTTAGAGCATTGTTATTGATGTGGTAGTTTGCAGGAACATCACCCTTGCTGAAGGGGAAGATAATGTATTTTTTTGCATTAAGTTTAAGACCATGACTTTGGCACCAGTCATTAGTCTGCATAAGACCTTCTTGCAGGATACTGACATCACTATGGGTTTTGATGATCACTCCCAGTTTGCAGTCATCAGCAAACTTTGTGAGCCACAGTCCTTTAGTTTCAGCCTGCACTTTGGAGAAGTAGATTCTGAACAGTAGGGGTCCCAGAACCGATCCCTGTGAAACACCACTGGTTATGGGTCTGCTGGAGGAGGTGGAGTCCCCTATTTTGACCGTATGAGTTCTACTGGTGAGCCAGTTTGCAACCCACCTCAGAATATATGAGCTGATACCTATTTTTTAATTTCTCCAAATCTTTTGGGTTTCTAATACCATGACAGGAATGGACCCCATTTCTAAGTCAAAGTATGATTAAAGTTCATGAAATTAGTATTGGTTTAGTCTTTGAAGTCAGCCAGAAGTGCTCTTCTCAGCATCTGCAATGTGCCCAATAATGACTCCTTCTGCAATTCTTATGGAGTTACATGTATCGGTAACATATCTAAATACGATTATAGATTCTTTTTTTATAAGACCCATTGCTCCTACTACCATTGGAACTGTCTAGGTATCTTTCTTCCACATTGGTCTCATTACTGCATGCAAATCCTGATATTTATGACTTTGTGTCCCTCTCTCTCTGTACGCAAGATACTTTAGTCACTGGGTTTAGCGATTTCAATAATCAGTGCTACTTTTTTCTTCTTTTCATGGACCACTATAACTGGTTTTCTCACATAAATCATTTCAACTGTTGGTAATGGGTGTTCTCATGTGATGTAGAATTCATCATTTTCTTTGATGCTTTGTGGTTTATATTTCCAGTGTTTTTCAACTACTTTATTATTATAATATTTGCACAATCCCCAATGCAACAGTCTTGCCACATTAATATGCCTTTCAGTATACAGTCCTTCTGCCATTAGTATGTCACAGCCAGCAACAGGGTGTGCAACTGTTTCCAGTTCTGTTTAACAAAATCTACATCTGTCTGTTTCTCCCAGATGTTCAATGGACTTTGTAAACCAATGTGTACATAGCCCACTATCTTGGGCCGCTAATATTAACCTTTCATCTTTTGGTTTGAATTCTCATCTCCTTAACATTCCTGCATTTGATCCTGATCAACAAGAGGTTGTTCCAGGGGTTTTCTATACTTTCAGCTATATTTATGCATTTTCCACATTTCTTGCCTTCTCATCTGATCCTTTGCCTTACATTCTTTCTTTTGTTTTTTGGCACATTCAGTTGCCGTCTGATTTTTATCTACTTCTGGTTTGATTTTCATTCATGCTTGATGCCGATATGCTTCTGCTAGACTAAACATGGAAATCATCTTAGATTTATTCTCATGTTTCAAAACTTTCACTATGGTTCTTGTGAGGTCAGCAGATGTGTGCAGTCCCACAATTGCAGATTTGTAAATGTAATCAGTTTTAAGGAGGCCCATACTTCCTTTGGAACGGGGAATATATAATCTTGGTATGCACTGATTTTTTTATAAATCATTTGATGAGCAAGAAGCCTCCTTCTTCTCTAATCTATCCAACACGTTTTGGGGCCAGTCAGTCATTCCAAAACTGTAAGTTAGGACAGGTAGAGCAAATTGGTTTATAGCTTGAACTTTGTTCCTAGATGTCAACACTGTTTTCAGGATTAATTTGTCTTCTAAAATATTCCTTACTCCTTACTGAGTTTTGTTGGCATGTGTTCATGGTTTATTGTGAATCCTTCATCAGTTCCCAGATATTTATACACTCCCTCTTGCTCAAGTTCTTTTAAATCACATTCTTGTCCCAAACTGATATCTTCTTGGTGCTGCAGCTTTCCTGCTTTAAAGGTTGCTTCTGCACAATTATCAAGACCAAATGTCATTCTTATATCATCTGAAAAAGGTTTGACTACTTGCAGATGTGCATTTAGTTCCTTATCTGATGAGCTATACAGTTTTAAATCATCTACAAACAGAAGATGAGAAGTCTTTACACTTTGTTGCTTTCAGGGAGCCAAATTATAGCCATGACCTAATCTTTTCAACAGAGAGTTTAATAGATTAAGGGCAAGGCAAATGAGCAGCAGTGACAGAGGGTCACCCTGGAATAATAATCTGTCCTTTATTATGGCTTAACTGCAAAGTGGTTTGCCACTGTTTCATGGACGCTGTGATGTACTTTATCAGTGTAGGGTGTATCCTATACATTTTTAAGCACTCTTTTATTTGTGAATGTGGGATGCTGTCAAATGCTTTTTTATAGTCTAGCCATGTCATACTTAGACTCTTCCCCTTTTTACAGTTCTCCATTATGACTTTATTTAACAACAAATGATCCTTTGTTCCATATGACTTTCTTTTATTTCCCTTTTGTTCTATTGCCATGATTGAGTTTTCTTCTAAATGACTATAAACTTTGTCGGCATCAGTTCCAGTGTATAGTTTAAACGTCGTTGGAAGGCAAGTTATTGGTCTATAGTTTTTAGTTTAGCTTGCAGGTTCACTCTCAGGTAGGAGCATTGCTTTTCCTGTTGTTAGCCAGGCTGGTGTCTGCTCAGGGTGCACATATAAATAGTTCTTACCGATGGCTAAATCTTCATGCAAAGATGTTAATACTTTTAGCCAGAAGTTAGATACTGCATCTGGGCCTGGAGTTTTCCAAGTAGAGACTTTTTTTAAACTTTGTTTCAATCTCTCTGGCCATTACTTCATCCCATTTCATATCCTGTACATTTGAACTTATTCTTTGTTTTACTTCTATCCAGCTGAATGAGTTTATCAATGATGCCTGAGTGGGGGATTGTGTCAAAGGCCTTGGCTAAGTCTAGGTATGCTTGATGCATAAATTTGCCCTCGTCTAGGGCTTTTGTGACTGTCTCGAAGAAGAATCTGTGATAAGAAAAAACAAGTAAAAGCCACTCCTATAACAATGTATTGAGGTAGGTAAGCTAGCACTGAGTCTCAAATTTTACTAAAATTCACATGTAGCTCATCTACTGAAATTCTTTTTATAGTATCACAATAAAGCAGTTTTAGAACTGAAACAGACTGGATTGGTACCTAACATCAGTGTACAATAACATTATGTTTTGACTATAACAGACCCATACTTTGATGGAAAACAATGAGAACAGGTGGCCAGAAGGACTGAAATGAAAAGATCATTGTGTAAATATGCTGTAGAAGTTAGAGTTCATGTTGAGTTAATGAAACCAGGGATATAAATCATTCATCATTTTTGTTTGTATTTGTATTTAGTGATGTGTTTGTTTATTGACTGGATACATGGGCTGGTCTGTTGACCTTTTCCAATCACAACCTGGGTTTAGAGAGCAACACATTAAGTCATGCACATGCTCTTAAATTAATAAAATAAGCATTGACATTAGGAAAGGAGATGATATATACATAAATGAGACTATGTACAAACCTACAGATTGTTAATGAACAGTTCCAGTATTCATCTATAACATTATCGGCTTGTGAAGACACTGAACACATATTCTCTACTGTCAGCCATTTTCTTAATAATATTTGCAAATTGATTATTTGAGAAGGTATTTTTACTACATATCTGAAGTCCTCTGGGTGCATTTTCACGGAGTTCAGTGTCAAGTGTATACCTCTCAACTGTCCCTGATTTTGACTCAGATTTTGGCTCTGTCCCTCTTAATCCCTCCTAAAACTTGTGACACTTGGAGAAAACGGGATGAAGTGTACTTAAATAATGACAATAGTTGAGTTATATACTCTTCTTTTACTTCAGAAGCCATATATTAATTGACATTATCTTATTCTGTCAATGTCTCTAATTAATAGTGCTAATACTTTAAAAGTGTCCCTAATTTGTGGATTTGTCCCTGATTCTGTTGAGATTGTCCCTGATTGGTTGAGAGCTACAGTCAAGTGTATTTTACAAGGAAATGTGAACTTCATGGAAGAAGTTTACTGTTGCTCATGCTGTATGTTTACAATGTTCAGTGGTTGTTTAGCAAGTACTACAAGTATTGTGCTAAAAATTTAAAAGTATTGTTAGTAACACAACAGGTAGAATACTTGCATTTGATGCAGAAGGATGTGTGTTCTACTCCCACAGCATCCAAATGGAGTGCTGATACTGTGTTGTGCTTTAAGGGGATTGGCTGCTGCAGTCCTGAGTATGTCCTCCTTTGAATGAGATGCCAACTAACTGTGAATCTGTTGTCAGTTTCCCATCCATTCCCTACTGCAATATTACCAGTTTACCATTTTTTGTAATTTCTGGGAAAAGCCAAAAGACATAACAACAACAAACCATTTTTTTGTAATTTTACTTAGACAATTTATTCCTCAATGGCAGCAGGCACTGAATTTGTAGATGAAACATTGAAATATAAAGTAGTTTGTTAACAGCAGCCTCTTCGTTAGTTACAGATCTCTTTAATGTGAATTATTCAGATGATTTTTATTTCTGCAGAGATTGTACATATTGACTGATATTTTTGGATTGTTATGTCAGAAGTTTGAGTAGACTTTTATTGTTGAAAATTTTCTGTAGTGAGCAGTTTTGTTATTATTGGTGCATGCATTTTGTTTCGTTGCTTACTGGAAAATGTTCAAAACTACAAATTTAAAACACACTCTTACAAGTGGTGCTGTATTATACAAAGAATATAATTTAATACAGTCACAAAGATGAATCAAAGAACACACGCATGTATGCATGGTCCTAAAAATGTGTGCAGGGGGCCTATGATTTCAAAATTGCTAAATGGTAAATTTTATCCACCACTTACCAGATGCATTTTCTTGAACTGTGGCTTTCAATGCTGTTTCAATGAATGTTAGTTTTAAGGGCAGAGAAGTTTTAATGTTGTCGGTTTTCATTGTGAGACTGTATTACTTTGTTTAGCTAGCAAATGTCTATCAGTGTTTGTACTATAAAATTTGAAATAAAAGTTTTAAATTAAATCCAAATAATCATTGTAGAAGTAAAGCAGAAAACAGCATGCACAGTGAGAGGTTTGAACAGTGTTTATGGTAACTGGGGAGAAATAGCGAAGTAATGGGACAGTGTTCACACAACAGCATTGTGGAACAGCATTTCAGAGGACAGGTCAGGAATGTCTGCTAAAATCCAAATGTGATGGTCAGTGAGTGTGGACGCCCCCTGTATGAAAATGTGATATATTAATATTTCAGTTAATAGCTTGCCCAAAAAGGAGTTTGTAAAGTATTTCGTAGTATCAAATGAAAGTTTAACCAATACTGGAAAAGGTGCTGCTGTTACCTAGTAGTATCTGACCTGACACCACTAAAATGTGCATATGTGTCACTTTTCTTCATTATATCTAGCTGATGTTTAAGATGCTGAGAGCTTGGAAGTGTTTAGCACCTTTCCACTGACACTATCAATGTAGCATGTTGCTGCTATTTTTTTTTCTGGCAAAAACCGTACTCTGTATGTAATGGCAAGCATTTGATTTTTAGACTTCCTACCAATCAGGAACTACATGCTGCTGTAAAACCTTAAGTAGGCAAGTGCAGTATTTAAAATATTTTCCTGATTTTGTCTCTGTCTTCGATTCTAATACCTTTCAAATCATCATAATACCATGTTCACCATAGGCAAAATCCAACATCACTTCCTTGTCAGTTATAGGTCCCCCTCTATGACCCAGGAAACTCATACCATGTATTTAAACTTATTAGAAACCCTAACAATCCAACATGATACCATGTTCATGGGTGACTTTAAGTACTCCACTATTAATTGGGAATCTTATACAACACCAAAGTTACAGGTACAGAGATTCCTGAATTTTGTAAACACAAACTACCTAAACCAGATAGTCAATACACCAACCAGGGGTGCAGCCATACTGGATCTAGTCCTCACTAATATGGACTAATATGGGAGAGTACTGCACATAACCTCTACTGTTATGTCTTCCCTGGTAAGGTCATACCACAAAATGGTCTCCTTTGAAGTAAAAATAAAACCGGGACCTCCCGCTAAACCTGGGATAGTCAGGAACTACTCTAAGGCTAACCTCCTGCTATTAAGTGATAATCTGGGAAAGGTTCAAGCGCCCATAAACCCTGTAAACACTGCTGGCTATGCAGAACTGTTCACAGAAACCCTGTACAAGCATGTTAATAGCTGCATAGAGGCAGTTGTACCCACCAGAAAGAAGTACAGAACTAACTCAAAAAACAAGCCATCCTGGTGGAATTACAAAATCAGTAGGCTGTATAACAGAAGGAAGAAAATTATGGTGAAAATTAGTAGATGTAGCACCCAGCAGGATAAAAGCAGTTTCATCAAACTAAACAAACATCTCAGAGGACAAACAAAGTCTACCAAAACCAAATTTGAGGTGAATTGGGCCTCCCAAGCCAGGGAAAACCACAAGGCATTCTTTAGCTATGTCCACAACCTCAAAGGCAATACACAATTGTGTACAGAGCTCATTGTAAATGGAGCCACCTATACTGAGCCAGAAGATATAGCAAACCTACTGGCTGATAAATTCAGCTCCAACTTTACCCCTCTCTCCCCCTCAACCTTCCCTCAAGAAATACCATCAAATATAACTCCCCCCTGCTGTCACTAGGGAACAGGTCCTTAATGCTGTCTCTAAGCCAAGAACACTGCATCAATGGGCCCAGACAATATCTCAGGATGCCTTCTAAATAGCATGAAACCTATCAGGGCCTCTGGAATTGCTATTTAACTACAGCCTCTAAACAAGCTTTGTGTCTCATGAATGGAGAACAGCAACAGTCATCCCTCAGCACAAAGGTGGGCCATCTACAGATCCTGGAAACTACAGACCCATAAGTCTCACTAGTCTTATATGTAAAGCCATGGAAAGAATTATCATGGAAATGATCAGTAGTGATATAGTAAACCTCCAGACACTGGACCCAACCCAGTTTAGTTTCATCAAAGGAAAATCATGTCTATTCAACCTGGTGGACTTCTTTGAGAAGGTCACCAAAGCAATGGATAAGGACAGAATGGTTCACACTGCCTACCTTGGCCTGGCCAAGACATTTGACACAATACCACATTCAGGCATTGTTGACAAATGCAAGAGGTTAGGTACAAACTCATATGTCACCTGGTGGATAGCCTCACAGACAGGACCCAGGAAGTTAGAATTGGGGAGTCCACCTCTACAAAGAGGCCAATCACAAGTGGAGTCCCTCAGGGATCAGTCTTTGGACCGCTCCTTTTTGGCATTTACTTCTCTGAAGTCAAGGCCAATGTCAGTGGTCTCTGGCTAACTAAATTTGCAGATGATTTCAAATTAGGAGCTGTCATTGAATCCCACACTGACACAAATGTTCTCAAGGAGGGACTGACACAGACAAACAACTGGTGTCAGAGCCATGGACTAAAACTAAATGTCAAGAAATGCATAATAGTATCCTTTGGGAAGTCATCCACCCCTGGTAACTACCATATTGACAACACATCCCCTTAAAGTTGACCCGGTTGTCAGGGACGTAGGGACACACGCAGATAGTAATCTAGCCTTTGATCATCATGTGTCTACAGTACTGAGGAAATCATTCTATGTTGTACGACTTATAAACAAAGGTATGGCATCTAAGTCCAAGGAAGTCATTGTTCCACTGTATCCGGCATTCATCAGACTTATCATTGAGTACAATGCCCCCTTTGGTATTTACCTAACCAGGCATATCCAACAATTGGAACATCCACAGAGGATTCTCACTAAAAGAATACAGGGCTTAAGTAAAATGTCCTCTGCAGACTACCTCAAGGCTCTATCCCTGTATTCTGTCTCCTACAGGCTTTTGAGGGGAGATCTATACCTGACATTTGGGGCATTTTCATACCCCACTATGACGGACCTCCTGCATATCCCCAAAACAAACAGCACCAGAATTACCTGTTCTAAAACTTCAACTTTGCCTGTGATAGAAATAGGACCTGCTGGAGAGACAGGTATGTATCCCAGAGATTACCCCGTCTCTGGAACAAGCTCCCCATCCATGTGAATCAGAGTTTCTCCCTAACCCAATTCAAGTACAACTTGGAAAACTGGATGGAGAACAGGAAATTCATCCCTGGTTTGGCACTTATGTCTCTAATGGACACAGACAACCTGTAAATGGTTCATCTGTCTGGTTCATCTGTCAGGCCTCTGCTTGTAAATGTTTCATCTTCCAAGCCTCTGCTTACACTTGTCAAGGGTATCAGAACTTGTCAGAGATTTTGGGATGTATGGCTAGGCTTAAAAAGGCCCTTGTAGTAATTAGCATAGTGAATATCTATGAACCTTTACTTTCACTGTTTTTGGCTCTATCTTGATTTATGAGGTTGCAAGATATACTTGACGCGCTTGAGAGACTTGAACCTCAGCACTGAAATAAATAGGACATGCTGGAGGGACAGATTCATAACCCAGAGGCTCCCTTCACTCTGGAATAAAATCCCAGTCCAGGTTAGGCAGAATCCCTCATTGACTCTCTTCAAGAGGAATCTTGATGAGTGGATGGGAGATCGTAGGTTTACCCCGGGTATCACTTCTGTGTCACTGTTAGACAGAGGCACAGTATACTAACCTCGAAAAAGGGCATAGCAAAATAAATTTAAAATGGGTGGCGAAAGCCAAACACATTCTGGCTAGGCTTATAAATGCCCTAGGGCAGATAGCCTAGTATGAACCTATTCTGCAGGTATTACTTATCTGTGGATGGGAAGTGATCAAGAAGTTGAGAGCTGTGAATACTTTGTTGGTGGGGGGTGGGATGCTGCGCGCATACCTTTCAGTTGACCCTTATTTTGCAGAATATCCTGCATTTTGTCTCACTTCTGGTTTGTTCCTTGTAAAATGTATGGTCTTACCAAACTGAGGGCGACAGTGAGGAAATGAGACATTTTATTAAATGTATAGTTTATCATGAATATGTACTTTAGGAAAGTAAATCTTGTGTTAACCATTTAGAGATAGCAAAACAAGCTTCAATTGACTTTTTTGTAAAGAAGAGATGCACCTTTTCGGAGTGCTGCAATAACCCCAGTGATGATGATGATGGAAGTGACTTGGAAGAAATGAAGACCAAGAGAGTCCGTACTAGTTATTCTCAGAAGTATGATCCCTCATTTATTGAGTTGGGTTTTGTAGTCATAGTAGATGGTGAAGTACTAAAACCACAATGCATTGTATGCAGAGAAGTACTGGCTAAAGAAGCAATGAAACCATCAAAGCTTATGAGGCATTTGCATACAAAACATAAAGAAATAAGTTTAAAACTAAGACAGTTCTTTGAAAGAAAGGGAAGTGAATTAAAAAAAACTGACAGAAGCAGATGCTTACTGTTTCACATATTAACGCTGGTGCTTTGTGAGCTTCTTAAAAAGTTGCACTTTGGGTTGCAAAAACTAAAAAAACATATACAATTGCTGAGCATTAGTGAAAGAATGCATCAAAGATGTTTGCTTGGAAATGGTGGGTGTCTGCAGCAAAGAAGGTAGCTCAAGTACCACATTCCAATGACACCATAGCTGGATGTGTTCTGGAAATGGCTAATGACATGGAAGAGCAGCTTGTAGAACAAATAAAGCTGGCAAAGTATTATTTATTGCAACTTGATGAATTCAGATATTTCTCACATGGCAATTCTTTTGGTATATGTGCAAGTTGAACATGATGGTGATATAAAGGAAGAATTCTTATTTTCTGCTTCATTACTAACAAACACAACTAGCTCTGAACTGTATAAAACTTTGTAGGATTGTATTGTCAACAAATGTGGCTTGGAGTTTAAGCTTTGCATAGGGGTGTGTTCTGACAGTGCAGCTGCAATGACAGGAAAACATTCTGGATTAGTTATCCAGATTAAGGAGTTTGCACCAGAATGTTCAACATACTTCTTTCTCCATGGAGCAAGTCTTGCAACAAAAAAAATATATCAGCTGAACTAAACCGTGTGTTTAGTAAAGTAGTGATGATTGTCTTTTGGCTTTTCCTGGTTAGGGGTCGCCACAGCGGAACTCCAGTCCGCTAATGATTGGCAGTGGATTTTACGGTGCCGAGTTGCCAGCCCGACACCCAACCTTCAAAGAAGGCAGTGCTTAGTGAAGTAGTAAAAATTATAAATTATGTTAAAGTTAATGCATTAAATTCTCAATTATTCTCTTTATTACGTGATAGTATGGAAGCTGAACATAAACAACTGCTATTGCATGCTGAGGTACTACAGTTATCAAGGGGGAAAAGTTTTGTTGAGAATGTTTGAACTATGGAATGAACTATTAGTGTTCCTGCAAGATAATAAACCAGTTTGGTCTCAACTTTTTAAAGATGTGAGCTGGACAGCCAGCTGATATCTTTGGTATTTTTAATGATCTCAATACTTCCATGCAAGGAAGGAATGCAACATGCTTTTCTATGGCAGATAAGATTGAAGGGCAGAAATGAAAGTTAGAAACTTGGAAGAATACAGTTTCTTCGGATTGTTATGACGTGTTCCATAATTTATTGGCTGATGTCAATGAAGAAGGAGATAATCTTGATACTGCATTATGTGCAAAACAGTATCAGTGAACATCTTAAAAATGTGACAGAATGCTTTGCATTTTATTTCCCATCAAAAGAATATCCACACATAGGAAATTCATGGATCAGGAATCCATTTCTTTCATCAATAGAAAATGTAAATTTGCCAATAACTTTACAGGATAAATTGTTGGAACTGGCTACTGATGAAGGATTGAAGAAGAAATCTGAAAATACAGCATCACTTGCCTCGCTTTGGATAAACGTTAAAAGTGAATACCCTGAACTTGCTTTAAAATCACTTCTGTTCCCATCAACATACCTCTGTGAGTGTTATTAAAAAAAAACATAGAAAGAGTTTAAATATACATTATCCCATTCAAGTAGCATTGTCATCAATCCAACTTCAGTTAGATAAGTTAATAAGCAAGAAACAAGCTCATTTGTCACATTAAAATCTAAGTATATATTTAATGTGCTTATTCAATGTGTGCTTATATAGATATTTAATTTAAGGACTAGCTATTTCACTCATAATGTTTGCTTAGTTACAGTCTTTCAACTGTTTTGTTCTGATTTTATGTTGAAATTCTGTTTGAATCTTATAAATAACCTGGGCTTATGTTTTGTCTGTCTTTTTTTTGTTCATTTTCTACTAATTAACTTTTGTTGTATGTAGTTGACAAAAGTAGCAGTCCCCAACAGACTGGAAATAAAAACAAGTGGTCCTTCACCACAGTTTGGGAAGCACTGCCCTTAACCTTCTTCTGTCCCCTTCCCCATGTTAGATACATTTGCAGCTGCTGGTTTGGCTCCTGATTCGCAACCTCCTGCCCCTAAGAAGCCTGACCATTTTCATAAATTGCCTGAGGCTTTTAGGTACCTCTACAAGTGCCCTTTGTCAGACCCTGCTGTGGTATCTCTTTCTGTAGACAAGCCATCTAAGCTTTTGCCCTCTTCCAGGCTCCTTCCTTCCTTCCTCCTGATATAGATAGTAGGGCTATGGAGAAGTTGGGGAAAAAGTGTACACTTCTGCCACCCTGGCCTTCAGGACCATTAATTATCAAACAATGTGACTAGATATGTTTTGGCTCTTTCATCACAGCTGGGGGGGGGGGGGTCTGACGTTCATGACTCTGAAGGAGAGACTGCTGCCATCTCCGTATTAAGTTCCACTTCTCAGGTTGCCCGTCACTCCAACAAAATGCACTTATGATGCAGCTGATGCATCCTCTATAGCTGCTGATTCTGATTCTGTTATGAGAAGGTACTATCAGCTTCGCCTTCAGGCTTTACCTGATTATATTAAGGCCAAGCCTCTAGCTGCTCCTTTGGACAATCAGAATCTATTTGACACTGCTACTACTGCTGATTTCTTTAAGATTCTAAAAGAGAAAGGTAAAGTGATGCAGGATCTTCTCTCATACCTGACCTCATTTTCTGCCCTTCCTCTCTGCCAGGTTCCACTGCCCCTCAAGCTTTTCCTATCCCTCCCTGTCTGGCAGCAGATAACTTCAGATTATTGGGTTCTGTCCACTATCTGTCAGTTATTTTATGGTATGGAAATCCCTTTCCCTTCTCAGATCTTTCTCAGCCTCCTTCAGACCAACTTCATAATTTCCCTGGAGTTCTGCAGGATATATTGGATCAGGGCACCATTCAACCAGCTCCTGTATCCCAAAGGGGAACAGGGTTTTACTCCAGAATGTTTCTGGTCCCCAGAGAAGGATCCTGGAGACCATTCCTAGATCGTTTCTTCCTAAATACCTTTCTGAGGATTCATTCCTTTTAGATACTTTCCCTACAGATTGGGTCCCCCTCTTACTTCCACATGTTGTTCTGGTATCCTTGTACCTAAAGGACACCTATCTGCATATTCCCATTTGCCATCTATGTAGGAGATTTTTACATTTCTGTATTTCCTCCTTGCATTTTCAATTCCCTGCTTTGCCCTTTGGTCATTTTACTGCCCTCAAGGGTGTTCACTAAATGTTTGGTCCCTGTCATAGCCTTTTGCAGGCTTCAGGGAATCCAGATATCCCCGTATCTGGATGATCTGCTTCTTCAGGCTCCCTCCTAATCCAGGCTTTTGCAGGATCTGAACTTCACCATGCTCCTTCTTTGCAGTCTGAGATTCACCATCAATCTCAAGAAGTCCAGTCTGACTCCTTCTCAACACCATATTTTTCTAGGATGCATTATTCAGGCCATTCTAATGTTGGTTTCTCTTCATTCTTCCAAGGTTCAGTCTCTACTTCCTCTTTCTTTTATTTTGGAAAGGGAATTTCTTGAAATCCTGGGGTACATAGCATCTACCATTCCCATGCTCCCCTTTCCCAAGCTGTGCATGAGGAAACTTCAGTGGTACCTAAAGATGATGTGGCTCCAGCATTGCCATCCTCTGGAGTTTCCAGTTCCCTTACTTCTTTGTCTCAAACTTGAGTTGCACTGGTGGATTCAGCAGGTCTCTCCTCAATCTGTGGCTGTCTTTTCAGACACCTGCCCATATTCAGGAGGTATTCACAGACACTTCCTATCTGGGGTGGGAAGCCTCTTCATCAGAGGTTGGACCATGTCATCATAAAGGAAGTAGCAAAGTAGCATGTTGCCACACAGCAAGAGGTTCCCCGGTTTGATTCTCAGCTGGGTTGCCTTCTGTGTGGAGTCTGCATGTTCTCCCTGTGTTTGTGTGGGTTTCCTCCAGATGCTGTGGTCTCCTCCCACATACCAAAGACTTGCAGTAGGTGGGTTGCACATTCTAAATTGGCCATAGGTGTGAATATGCACATGAGTGTGTTGTGTGGAAGAACTGCAGTATCAGGGATAACAACCTGGCGGTGTAATCCTTGGCTTTATATGATTGTCACCGTTGAAGTGACACCCTGACCCCATGTATAAAATGGGAAAAAGAGGTTATGGATGGATGGATTCTTGCTGTTTAGACCTTCCATTCTATTTGGTCTCCAGGCTCTTTAAAGGTCTTTACAGGCAGCACTACAGTCATGTGGTACATCAACAAATGGGGGAACAAGATTTATCTTCTATGCAGACTAGCTGTTCAGACCTGGGATTTAGCCATCCACCATCAGATAACTCTTCAGGTGGTTTACATTCATTCAGAATGCAACCTTTTGGCAGACTCCTTGAGCAGGTCCAAGACACAACCCTACAAATGTATGTTTCACAGAGAGGTGTTTCTGGACATACTACATCGGTAGGATATTCCTTGAGTGGGGGTTATATCATAAGTTCAAAGTTTGAAAACTTCTAATCTCATATGATCGACATCATATGAGTAAAGTTTTCAAACATTGAACGTTACAACGGAGATCGCCGTAGGGAATATTTCCCTTCACTTCAATGTAATGCGATCTCGGAGTTGGTATATTTAAGTAGCAGGGGGTGTGGGGTGCAGAGGGGCTTGCCCCCCTGCATAAAGCATTCAGGTAGGTTTTTTTATTTTTAGTTTGTTTATATTGTACGTTCGAAGTTTGAAAACTTCGCTCATATGGACTCGATCATATGAGATTCGAAGTTTTCGGACTTCGAACATATAATATAGACCCCTCTAGTGGATCTTTTTACCTTTCTTCTGAACAGGCAACTTCCTCACTTCTGTTCTGGAGTACCAAGTCCTCTGACTTGGAAGGTAGAAGCCATGTCTTACTGTTGGAAGTGGATGTTTCTATATGCTTAACCTCCTCTTCCGCTACTTCTCAGGGTCCTGCACAAGATCAGGAGGGACTCTTCATGAATCTTGCAGGTGATTCTCTTTTGGCCAAGACAGTACTGGTTCTCCTTCCTCTTTCACCCAGCCAAAGGCAATCATCACAATTTAGCTTACCAGACGGATCTTCTCACACAAGAAAAAGGGTCTGTCATTCACCCTCGCATGTCCAATCTTTAATTGACACTTTGATAGAATTTTGATCTCATTCAGACATCACTTTTCTGAGGGAGTGCTTAGGTAACTGCATTAGACTAGGAAACCCACTACCATAAAATTCTATACGGCTAAATGGAAAAAAGATTTTTGTTTGGGGTTTTAAGCATAGCCAGGATCCCTTCAGTCCTTTCTTACTTGTGTTAACTGCTCTATGCTGCCCTGACATATTCTTCTGTTAGAAGTTACTTGTCAGCAATTTCTGCTTGTCTGACTTGAACGCTCCCTTGGCCTCTCATTTTGAGGTCAAACAATTCCTTGAAGGCATCCTTCATATCAGGCCCTGAAGAAAACCTATTCCTCCCTCTTGGGACTTTAATTTTGTCCTTGAAAAATTGACTCAGGCTTGTTTTGAGCCTGCTTATTCTTTGCAACATTGCATCTTGAAGACTGTTTTATTTGTTGTCCTTACTTCAGCCAGAAGGGTGTCTGAACTTCAGGCTGTAATGGCATCTCTTCCCTTTCTCTGCATACAAGTCCTTCCTTTATGCCCAAGGTGGTCAATGAGCTATCTCTTAATCAGTCTGTCCAACTTCATTCCTTTTATCCTTCTCTGCAATCTGGAAGTGAGAAGGTCATAGGCACCGGAAGCTGTTAAATATTGTGGGGGCGGAGGGTGACAGGGGCACTTAGTGAACTAAAAAGGGTAATTTTTTTATAACTATTTGCTACCACAACATAGGCTCACTTGGAGGACATTTAAGCTTAGCCAATTCCCTTTTGGTGCTTGAATTAACATTTTCTGATTGGTCTTAGCTATCCCCATGGCTGATAATTGTATATTAGCCCTAGTGAGAACAACTGTGATCATACCATAGATAATTTGAGGGGGCCATGTAAGGGATGCAGCATTTAGGAACTGCCTCTATCCATTAGTGGCATGAGGTGAAATCCTAGAGTATATTTTCTATTACCCATCCTTAGATCCAAGTTGCATTTGAATATGGATGTATGAGCTTTGCTTTATTTTTATGAACAGTCTGTTCCGGAACAGTGGTAGTCTCTATGATATATATCCATCTCTCCACAACATTTAGTTTAGATACCTGGACTGAGTATTTCTGATGCCATTTGACTCGCTGATGTTCAGTATTATGTTGGAAGATGCTTTGTATGCCATACGTGTCACCTCTAAGCACACTGTAGGATACTGAGTATAGTAATAAATCTTTGAGGTGGTCCATGCAAGACCTATTGTTTAGGACTTGTATCCTCTTAGTAAGGTATCTCTGAAGGTATTCAAATTGTTATATGGGGCTGGACAGATACATGCCAACATGGGCATTATACAAAATGATTGACATAATGAGAGCTTTGTAAAGGGGGACAACAACATCTCTAGATCTAGTCACAATCAATTTGTTTATAAGCTGTGCAATATAGAAAGGCTTTCTTATGACTCTGGGTCGAAAGTTAGGTCACTGTACACACAAGTTCCCAAATGCCAAACAATTGGATCAGTTCTCAGAGGGCATTGTCATGATTTTGACACCAGTTATTATTTGGGACAAACCTTCCTGCATGATGGTTAAGTCATTTGGGGATTCAATAGCTTCTCCTAGCTTGTAGTCATCTTAAACTTAGCTGGCCAAAGTTCTTTGGTATTTCCTTTTACTTTTAAGATGTATGTGCCAAACAGAAAAAGTCTCAGCACCGAACCCTGGGGACACCATTGGTGACTGGTCTTTTCCCCTGTTTTGATCTCCTGCATCCTGTGAGCCAAGTTGGCAATGCAGCTGGTGATGTAAGTGTTTGCTCCTACATTATTCATCTTTTGTACTACAACTGAGTAGGGGATTGTGTCAAAAGGCTTGGCCAGGTCAAGGTAATGTGGTGTGAACTGTTTTACCTTCATCCATTACTTTGGTAACAAGAGTAAAGCTTAAAATTTGCCCATGATTTTGAGCCTTTCACACTTTCCTCTGGGTTGTTTTCAAACACATTTTAGGGCCATGCATACATGTATGCATTCCTTGATTCACCTTCCTGATTGTATTAAATTATATTCCTTGTATAATACAGCGCACTTGTTAGACTTAAGTTGGAGTGCATTTTAAATTTATTGTTTGAACATTTTTCCAGTAGGCAATGAAACAAAAATGCATTAACCAATAATGACAAAACTGCCCTATTCAGAACATTTCCATGATAACAGTCTACTTCCACACACAATTGCATTTTAAATTTATTGTTTGAACATTTTTCCAGTAGGTAATGAAGCAAAATGCATGCATCAATAATGACAAAACTGCCCTATTCAGAACATTTCCATACTAACAGTCTACTTTCTACACACAATATATAAATACAGAATCACAGTAGTGTAAGCCATAGGCATGTTGCACAGCTTCTTGAACTTATTTTCAATATGGGGGGGGGGGCAAAAGGCCAAAACCAGGGACACATTTTAAACATTGCTTGTATAATTTTGAAAAGTTGCTTGCATAAAATGTTGTGTTACCACCATGCATTTCACAGCTGAGTCTTGAACCCAGATCCCTTTACACTACAGTCAGGGCAAAAAAATATGAGACATAAATTTACAAGTGATGGTGGCTAGGGACTTTAGGCTCTTTTTACCTGTACCCAAGGTACAGGGTTTGAGCCTGAGTACCTCTAGTCACCAGCTGTATCCTTTTTGTGGCATTTTCACACACACACACACACACACACACACACACACACACACACACACACACACACACACACACACACACACACACACACACACACACACACACTCACACACTCACACACTCACACACTCACAGACTCACACAGCAGCTAAAGACATAAGTGTACTCACTTGAGTCTGTAGCAGCTCTGATTCCTCCCAGCCAAAATACCTCCTGGCAGCTAAGTCTGCAGTAATATCCAGCCAAAAATAAATCCATTCCTTCTCTCAGTTGTGGCAGCAAATGAAAACATTCCCTCCTGGAATGAACAGAACCAACAACTCGGAAACCCGGAAATAGCAGGAAACCCGGAAATAGCAGCAGCAGCAGCTAAATGAAAAGAAAACTGTCTGTTCCCGCCCTGAAATATGTGTGCGATGACATCACATTGCACAAAAATAATTCAAACGGGACTGGGAGGTATAGGTATGATGTGCAAAAAGTGTGGGGGGGTCTCCCCTCCCCCCTCGCTCTATGGTTCCATTGCCCATGGAGAAGGTTCTTAAAACCTTGGATCTACATAGACAGCTCAGGTATTATTTGGATAAAACTAAAGATATCTGCCAATCTGGGCAACATTTTTTCTTTTCATTCCAGGACATTAGGTTTGACAGTTTCTAAGTAAACCATCTTGTCCTGGATTTCTAAGCTATTCTTTTAATTGTAAACAGCTTTCTTGTTCAGTTCAAGCTCTTTATACAGGCCTCTTCAGGAGTTTTCTTGAAAGGGTTTGGATACTAGAGCCACACTTGAAGCTGCTACTTGGTCCTGTATCCACACTTTTACTAAACATTACAAGCTGGATGTCATTTCCTGAGCTAAGGCAGTATTTGCCAGGGTTATCCTTCAAGGGTTTGTGGAGTGCTCCTCTGTGCCCCCCCCCCCATCATTTACAGTTGCTTTGGTACTCTGCCATAGGTGGTGAATACTGCAAAAGTGATATTGAAGGACATAGTACAGTAGTGTAAAATCTTAACATAACATTAGATGTCCTTTTCACTGTTGCAATAGTCAGACCATCTCTCCTGCCCCCTTATTTATCTTCTTTTGGGAACACTATGAAGGGTGAGGGGTCTTTGCCAAAGTGGCCTATTTGGTCTCCCTTTCTTCTTTCCTCATGGATGTGCTTGTTTTTTCTCCTAGGGTTACTCTAGTTCTCATGGGACATGTCAGTTCTGAGTACTCAGCAGACATATGTCACTTTTATGCCATAAGCCTAGGTGGGGAGCATACAGCTGACATACGACACTAGGAGGATATAAAGGCTTTGGTTTACTGACCGAATGTTAGGCTATCCTTGGCAGGAGATCCCATAAGTAATGAATACTGAAACAGTGAAAAGGACATCTACTGTTATAGTAAAACTTTACACAACTGTACTTACTGTGCCTTAACCTTTGGGCTATCCACTGCTCCAAGAATGTTCACAAAGTGTCTAGCTCCTCTCATAACTCATTGAAGGCTACAGAGTATCCACATTTTTCCATATTGAGACAACTTGCTTATCTTTGCAGAGTCTTTCAAAATGTTGGAATCTCTCACCTCAGTAAGAGATCTACACAGGCTGGGATTCAAATCTTTATTTGTGTATTTTTTTTTACTCCTGCACATGTTATTTATGGGTCTCCTCAAAAAAACTCTGATGACTGGGTACTGGACAACAGCCTGTCTGTGTTGGATAGTCCACCCAGGCTTGCAGTTATCTAAGGGGGAGACTTGTTCACAATCTCCTTAGTCAAAATGTATGGCTGAGGCCTCTGGTGAGACCCTTTTGGATTCTGCCATGCTGTCTGCCCCCTTCGTTATAGGACATTGTAAGTATCTAGGACTGGTCTGCAGACTTTGGCTTCCAACTCCCATTTCAGACCTGCTGATGGAGAAGGCAGAATCCACTATATCACAAACTGATTCTCAGCAGACCAGGGACAAGCTGTGGCCACCTGCCTGGGCTGATAAAAAAATGACACACCCAAGGCCAAAGGTTGCTTCCAGCTTGTCTCAGCCAAGGCCTTGGTCACTTCAGGCTTATCCACAGGACCTAGTCGGATAGTTGAAGATTTCATTGATTATGCAATCCAAGTAGTTGTGCCCTGGTAGGACTCCTGATTCAAGAGCTTCACCTTGCAAGAAGAATCTTTTCAGTAGTCTGATTCCTATTACTTGGATGAAGGTGAACTGGTGTATGTGGGCCAAATATCCTTAGTCAGATGCTGATTCCAAGCCAGAGAAAAAAACTCAGCCTCACCACCTGAGGATTTTTCTTTTGGAGAGACTCTCCACAAGTTGGGGTAGTTTTGTAACTGTAAGATTCAGGATTACCCACAATCTAAGCTTGATTGATTGATTAATTGATTGATTTAATATTTTTTTACCCAACAATCTAAGATTGAGTAAATTTAAGCTTCCTAAGCACAAACCTATGGCTATTCCTCTATTTCTAGATACTGTGGATAATACCATACTAGATTCTTCCCTGCAGTTTGAACACCAACCCCTTGCCCCCCAGGAATCAAGCCATTTCTGTAGAATCATAAGTACTTGATTAAGAATTCTATAGTGGATCCTAAGGTGGTTTCCTTGGCAACCATGGGAGCAAAAGACAGCACTTCTATAAACTTCTTCCCGAATGAAAAGGAGGGTAAAACCACATACAGATTTGCTAAGGTTATATGTCAGTTCCCCTGGCAGTGAGGGCTTTAAATTTCCAATTCCACATGGTCAAACCTCTTGGGCCAGATGAATCTAAAACTGGAGGGGATGGAAGACAGGGCCTCCAGAAAGAATTGTTATAACTCAGTAACTCCTGCTTTCAAGTTGAAAATCATTCTTTGCCTTTTGGCTGTGACTCTTTAGAAGCATCAAGCAGGACAGCTGTTTCTGGGTCTGTAATCAGGAGACATGATTGATTAAGGGAGTAGTGCCTTTTTGATCAGAAATACTGGATACACCTCTTGACAAGGACTTTGGATCTAGGGCTCAAGCAATATTTAAAATAAGAAACGTAGAGAACAATGCTAAGTCTCATCAGACTTTAAAGGACTTGCTGTAGGTAAAGTCTTTGAGGTTCAGTAGGAATTACCCTACTAATCCTGCCATGTCAGCTCTGATAGGCTCGGGTCCAGGTCAAGTTGATACTGGAAGCGGACTCCATAGAACTGGTTTTCCCCTAAAGAAAAGACCCTTCCTAGCACAAAACTTAGAAAGCCAATGACAAAAAAATAACCAGAGATCCTATAGAGGTATTAGATATATTTTTGGAAATTTTATGAAAAGTTGTATAAAGCAAAGGAATATGGAAACCATGAATGAGTACAAATGGAAATATTTATAAAAGCCTTAATCATGCCAAGATTAGAAGAAGATGAGGCTCAACAACTAATAGTTGAGATAAAAATTATGAAGTACAATCAATCTGCAGGAAAGACTCCAGGAACAGATGGTACTCCTGTGAAAGTTTGGAAGTTAGGAGGGAAGAAAGTGATAGAGATCTAGAGGAGTTTATTTAATAGTATTTTAAAAGGAGAGGGAGAACCAGCATCTTGGAAGAAAGCAATGGTGGCTGTATTACCCAAGGACAATGAAGACCCAGCCTCATATAGACCCATTTCAATTTTAAACCATGTTTGTCAATAGCTAAAAGGAATGGCAAAAGGTTTTGTCAGATTGATAGATATGGCTCAATGTGGTTTTATGCAGGGGAAGCAAACATTTCACAACATTAATAGAACAATAATGATCCAGAGGGAAGCAGAATGTAAAAAAACACCACTGTCGGCGGATCTTGAGGCAAAGAAAGCATTCAACAGAGTAAACTGGGATTTTATAAGATTTTATGAGTAGGCTAATGGAAGCAATTACATTCCCTGATATAACAATGAGGTTAATTAGGAGGACATATGAAGGATCAGAGGCAAGAATTAAAAATGGGGGGGGGGTCCTCTCAGATAAATTGTTGAACATAGGAATGAGGCAGGGGTGTCCACGTTTTCCCTTTGTTATTTGCTTTATCTTTAGAGTCACTGGTAAAGAAAATAAGGTACTCTAAAATTCAAGTATATAATTGGTATGATAATCAAGAAAAGTTGGCTTAATTTGGACTTATTTTATATTTGAGAAATCCAAAAAAGGACATCATGTATTGAAGAACATTTTTGAGACAGTTCCAAGTCCTTTCAGGATATAAAATTAATAAAGATAAAACAAAGCCAGTAGCTGTAAATTATGTACCCCACTCATGACATTCGGCAATACCAATATTTATGGGGAAATAAGATGAAGTACAAGTGTGGAATAGAACGATTTATTTTTGTGGCAGCTGAGGAAATGTGCAAAGGGACCAAAAATAATATAAAAACTAGAGACTTTTGTTTATAGATATGAATAGTAATATACAAACAGTGAAACTGGTTTTAGTCCCTTTCATTTTATATGTGTTATATATTTTTATCAACAACATGAAAAGTTGTGGACAGTAATTAATAAAGAGTTAAGGGAAAGAGGTGAAGAGTTAAGTTGGATAACGTATTCCTCCCAATGGAACAAGATGGTTTAGTATTACCTAATTTGAAGGTATAATTAATTACACAGTTAAGGTTCATATACATAGCACAAGCAGAGTGTTATAATTCAAAGTGAAAAGGGATGATGAAGCAAGGAGTTCAAGAATAAGAAGAGGGATTTTTGTTGCGATCCTTAAGGAGAATATTAATCACCATACATATTATATTCATAAAGTTGCAGAAAGCATTCTAAAAACTAAGCCAACACATGAACGGAGAAAGATTTTGCCAATAGGGATGACCGTAAGTAGGGGTATAAAAAATCAGGCAAGAGGGGGGGCTGGAATTTACTGGAGAAAACTGGCAAATGAACTAAGGTATTGGAAGCAAACAACCAGAGAGGGGAAAGTATTAGAGTGGGATGAGAACAAGAAGTTTGGACTGCCTTCCCTATCAGAGTACAGACAAGGAAAAAGGGATAGGAAGTCTTAAGTGAGAGACCTGCTCAGGTAGAGCTTTTTGTAAAACTTAGAACAGAAGCGGCTGTTGAAAAGGAGATAATTAGTAGGGCATATAAAACATTACATAACTATAAGAATCAGTTGGAGGAGGTTAGAAAAGATTGTGAAGAGAGAAAGGAAAATCAATTTACAAGGGGATAACAGAAAGACATGTATGGGTCCCAAGTATGCAAATTCCAGAAGGTTTAAGATTTTTGCTTGGAAGTGTTTGCATAGATATTTTTATAACCCAAGCAAACTCCAAATAATTTTTCCTCATGTAGGTAGCAAATGTTGGTGTAATAGTTAAAAAAGAGGTAATTGAGAACAATTTTTTTTTTTGGGGGTGTAATGAGTTGGAAAGTAAAAAAATCCATACTGAGCACTCTGTCAGAAATATGGCCGAAACAAATGGCTGTAACCAAGAACATGTTTCTTTAGAGATGGGATGGAAGATTCAAATTATCTAGAAGTTTGTTATCTTCATCATTGGGGAGAGGAAATATTTCATCAATCACATTGTCAAAACATTAATATTGCTGCTATTCTTAAATATAAGAGCTACCTTAGATAATACTTTTTACTCATGCAGTAGTACATTTAGTTGCTCTTGTTTATTGGATATTTACTATATACACTTTAGAATGTTTTATTCTTTGTCTTGAAATTATCTAGAAATAGTAAGGCCTTGTTAAGTTTAATTTTGTTGCCTGCAAAAAAAAAATGACTTGTAAAAGGAAATCAAACCCTAAACCAACTGCATTTGAAGTACTGAATACTGGAATAGGGAACTTCAGAAAAGGGATGGAGTAAATTACAGACATAAATGGAATTTGTGAGAATATTAACTGCAGAATAATGCTCAGTAGGATGTGTGAAGTTTAAGGGAAGGTAGGAATTGAGTGACTTATGCAATGCTGGATAGAAAGACAGTTGGTATAAAGAAATCATGTCATGTATGTGTATAAATGGAAAATGTTAGTATTTGTTTATTTTCTGTTAATGTATATGTGCCTGTGACTTAAGTGATAGTTTAATGTATTTTATAAAAAAATCCAAAATATCTCTAATACCTCTATAGGATCTTTGGTTATTACTTTCTGTTGCTTACATTATGCTAAATGTTTTTGTGCTCTGGAGTAATCAACAATAGTTGCTTAACAGCAAACTTTCTATACTGTTTTCCTTTTAGCATTCTGCAGTTGCTCCTCTTGTTCTGTTACATTCCTCTTTTTATAGGTTCATAGGGTTTTACTAGGCTAATGACCACTATGACCCTTACAAGCCTAGCTACCCAACCCAAACCCATTTGGATCCAGAGTATCATGGGTGTCTATATGGGATGGGGGCATATTAATAGGGAGGTAACTAAGGGATTAGTAGTGAGTTCAAATATTTTTTCCCAGATCATCACAGCCACAGGAGAGACACAAACTATAATATATCACCAGCTCCATTTTATTTAATTTATCTAAAAACACATAGTGAATCCAATTAATTAAGCAAACTCTCAACTGCTAAGGTGTAATCCTCAATCCACAGTACTTTTAGTACTTTTTATATTTATTTTCTTTCCTCAGAACTCCCCAACTATGGGTTATTCTAAGAACTGAGAAACTATCTCTTTCACCAGAATTCACTATTAACTCATTGCTTACTATGCAAGCAACTGTTCTGTTTTGTCACTTAATAACATTCCATTTATTCATAAATGATTAATTTGGTGCTCACTGTGTTCTGCTATAATCCTGCACAATTTAATTTGTAATCTTTATTTTTGAGATTCTTCAAGTGGAAAGTGATTAAAAAATTGAAAAAACACATTTCCCCAAAATACCTGTTGCATCCCCATTTGAAACATAACTCATCTGTTGTGGCAGTGAACAACATGATTTCTGATATGCACAGAGACAGCTAATCTTTCATCTGTTTCTCAAAGTTCTCATCCAACATCCTGTCTACTTCATCTAAACACATTTACTTCTCTCTTTTTGTCTACCCTTTGTTTAAACTCCATTTTCATTTTAGTCCACTCACTAGCTATCCCTTCTAATGAAATTTCTGCCTTCCATAATAACTCTTGCATAATTTCCACTATCCACTCATTAAATGCTTATTTTTATTAACAGAAAAGCTCAAGTATTTCATTTTATATTTCATTATCCTGCATTTTTATCAACTCATGATTTGAAATAGTTGCTGGATGTATCAAAGCTTTCAATTAAATGCACATGCTCTAATGAAAATTTTACCCAGTTTAGCCAAGTTAGTGCACCTTGGGGAGTAATATGTAAATTCTTATTTCATACTACTGAATTCACATCTTCCATACCAAATATTCTCATGTGTTTCTTCAGTAATCTACCCTCCTTTGTTATTTCTTTCCTTCTATCCCCTGGATACATCCTCATTATTATAAATAAAGTTACAATAGGGATGACTGTAAGTAGGGGTACACCCAGCCATAAAAATATTTCTTCCAGAAAGCTGATTATTTCTCCTATTTTAAGGTGTCTAAAATAGCAGTTTTGGTAGAATATAAAAATATGCCACTTTAATCCCCCTCCCTTGTCAATAGACCCTTAAAACCACAAATATACTATTACTGTCTTTTTTCCTCTTCTATCACTAATGGAGCCTCAAGCAAATCAGTATTATTACTATTTTCCATTGTACCCAATATTCTGCCGAATGTCTGTCCTGAAATATTTTAACAATGTCACATCCTCATTTCTATATAAACATGTCTTCTGTGATATTGCAATTTGCATCCTTCTTTCATTAATGTAATTAAATTTGTCTGCACTTGTAAGGTCATTTACATTCCATGATAATGTTGACATAGTACTCATTATGATAGGTATCCATTATTCTCACCCAGTATTCATGGCAGGTCTTTAGAATGTGTATTTCCAATATTTGGCTTATGTGCAACAGTATTAGGTAGACTGATCTTTTAATCACTTGCTTATCTTCATTTGAACCAATGTCACGTTTTCAAGACTTTGTGTTTCACTAAAAACTTTCAAAAAATGAAATGCATTTTCCGAACCCACATCCCTTTAAAATTAGAACAAACACATAAACTATGTACACTTTCAACAAGTGAAGTTTACCCTACAAAGAACAGTAGTTGCCCCAATTTGAAAGCTGCACCCACAAGCAATACCTAATCTAAATTTAAGGTTATCCATGCTATTGTGCATGGTGCAGACCATTTTCCCGCTCACACTGATTGCTGACTGTTTTTGTTATCTCTACCCCCTCCCAATGTGAAAAACAGCTTATGTGCTTTCAGTAAACATTAACTTTAACCCTAAGAAAAGAACATTGGCTACCTTTAAAAAAAAGCCCTGTTTTATTAAATTTAAGAGTGCTGGGGCGTCTGCTACATATTCACAGAGTTTCAAACTTTTTCACTGATCTCCTTGACATTGTACCTTTAAATGTTACATTTCTGTCAGTGCTCAGAACTCTCAAAGATTGCTTGTACCCGCAGATAGTTCATCTTCAAGTAAAAGCAGTCAGCAATGTGAAAAAGATAACCACTTTACACATAGATGAAAGGCTCGTTAAAATTCACTCAAAACATAGTGTTCAGACTTCCCATGGCCAAAAGCCTGCAACTGCATAAGTTCTGTCTCTATAGCTATGTCAAGAATCTAAATGGCAATGTTCAGATCTGCTCTGAGCTACAACAGAATGGCATTAAATATACTGATCCCAAGGATATTGCCAATATCCTGGCAGATCGATACATTGCAAACTTTACCCCGTCTCACCCCCTAAAGGGCCCATCTCAATACTGAAAGAATGCCAAATTCCAGTAATAACAGCCACACAGGTAAAAACACACTCTACACAGCTAAGACTACAGCATCCATGGGACCAGATGACATCCCAGGCTGTGTACTACATGAACTACAAAATAAACTGGCACCTCACCTAAGTGTCATGCTTAATCATAGCCTCACCTCAGGCTTCATATCCACTGAGTGGTGCACAGCTACAGTTATCCCACTCCACAAGGGGGGAATCCACCTTGGATCCCGGGAACTACCGCCCTATCAGTCTGACGAGCCTGATCTGCAAGGCCATAGAACTTATAAACAAAGACATTGGCAACCTTCAAACAGTGGACTCCACCCAGTTTGGGTTCGTGAAGGGCCGATCTTGTCTCCTGAACCTGATTGACTTCTTCAAATCAGTCTCCAGAGCCAGGCATAAGGGTAAGGTGGTCCACACAGCCTATCTGGACCTCACCAAGGCCTTCGACACCATCCCCCACTCTGGAATCATAGATAAACTTACTAAGCTTGGCATTAATCCATATGTCACTTGATGGGTTGCCAACTGGCTTACTGACAGAACCCACATTGTAAAAGTAGCCGACTCCAAATCCAGCTGCAGACAAGTGAGAAGTGGAGTACCTCAGGGTTCAGTCCTGGGACCATTCTTGTTTGGCATCTACTTCTCTGAAGTACAGGCCAACACTAAGAGAGTCTGGCTAACAAATATCGCAGATGACTGCAAACTGGGAGTCATTATTGAATCCCCAAATGATGTGGATATTCTACAAAAGGGCCTTACAAAAACAGATGCTTGGTGCCAGAGCCATGGACTCAAGCTCAATGCCAAGAAATGTATAGTTATCCCCTTTGGGAAAAAAAAATGTACCCGTGAATTACCACATAGGTGGCAGTACACTAAACACTGAAAGTGTGATAAGAGACTTAGGGACACAGGTGGACAGTGGTCTCACCTTCGATAACCACATCGCCACAACAGTCAGGAAATCCTTCTATGTGGCACATCTCATCACTAAGGGCTTTTCATCCAGAAAAAAGGATATCATTGTCCCACTGTACTCATCCCTCATTAGACCCATTATAGCATACAACACCCCATTTGGTATGTACCTCTCAAGACATCTGCAACAACTGGAAAAGCACAGAAATACCTCACTAAAAGAATCACAGGACTAAAGCAGATGCCCTATGCTGACCGTCTAAAAAACTCCACCTATACTCTGTCGCATATCGTCTACTCAGAGGCGATCTCTGCTTAACATACAAGGCAATGTCAAACCCAGAGCTGTTAGACATGCTACACTTAAAGAAATCCCAATCCCTCAGAGACACACGCTCCATGGATCTAACCCTTGTCATCACAATGAACAAAACATGCTGGAGGGATAGGTTCCTGTCCCAGAGACTCCCCAGACTCTGGAATAGACTGCCCATACATGTCAAGCAGAGCGCCTCTTTGGCCCTCTTCAGAAGGAACCTTGATGATTAGATGGGAGATAGGAAATTCACCCCGGGGATCATGTCAGTCACCCTGCTAAACAGGGGTCCAGGGAAGTAAATACTGTGGGAAGAAATAGCCAGGGAATTGTTATAGCTAGGCTTGTATAGGCCCTAGGGCCGATAGCCTAGTACCAACCTATGAACCTAAGTTTAGCAAAGTTAGCAAAATCTCAGTCTTTCTCAAATAATTTTCTTGCAAAGCCATATCTCCCATGTCTACTCCTACAGCCAGTAGACTTGATGCTTTATGGCCTCCCATTTGTTCATTAATTTCAGTGTTGTTCATCTTCTTGATCATTTCCATCTCCCATTATTGGGTTCAAGTCCAATGTACCCCTTAATCTTCTAGTCAGCTCCTGTTCTTTTTTCCTATCTTTCAAGCATTTTCTCTTGGAACAATGGAAACGTTTTCACTGGGAAGTCTGTTTATGGGCTTTGTTCTTAAAGGAATGA
Source organism: Protopterus annectens (assembly GCF_019279795.1). Taxonomy (NCBI): domain Eukaryota; kingdom Metazoa; phylum Chordata; order Ceratodontiformes; family Protopteridae; genus Protopterus; species Protopterus annectens. The sequence goes on along the minus strand of NC_056746.1, from coordinate 1,118,299,289 downwards.
GAAGTAGATACCCCTTTTGTTTGCTGGCTCAATCTGTGTTAGATAAACTTTATTTCCTCCTTAAGTCTGTTCTGTATCAAGAAATCTTTCGTTGCCAGCAAAAAAAAAATATTCTGAAGACAGTCGGATATAGCAGGTTGAATCTCACACCTATCTCTCAACATTTCCTGATTGCTGGAATAAACTTGCTTCTCTTATGCCTGGTCTGTAGTGAATAATTATTCCCCACAAAAGCTCAGTTGTCTCCACTTCTAAATAGTTTAATTTTCTGCCAGTTTTCTCAAGATCAACTCTTTCTGCTGACACACAATTGCATCTTTACTAATAAAGGTCTTGGGTGCTTTCTCATGGTCATGTTTGCAGCATACACATGATGTGCCCTTTTAGTTAACAAATCCTACTAGGGAACACGTACGTCCAGTTGCTTATTTGTACTTTTATAAAAAGATACTCCCCGGGATTCATGAAGCTTGCGCCATGCACCGGAGTAATGTCAGTGATCTAGCATCTAGCACCAAATATGGCCATCGAGCAATTCAGGTAAGAGCTGTTTCCACGTGCACTACCAGCGTATGCCAGAGCTGTGCAGCTCCCGGCTCATGGATGCTAATTACCCCATGCACAGCAGTGTAGCATGCAAATGAAGGTATATAGCGATTCATGAAGTTGTGCAGGCATAGCGTAAGCATGTAGAAATGTAAACCAAAAAAAAAAAAAAAAAAAACAGTTTACATGTTGTCAAATATAAAATTAGAGCCATGAAAGCTGACCAAACTTATGTATTATAATGTTAATATATGCCAATGGCTCAATATATAGTCTATGGTATAAAACAACATGCACAACATATAACAAATAACATTTAATTTCATGGCCACACCAACGCAAAGTAAAACTGCAGTGCATCGGTGCGCAAACAGGATCATAAGGAAAATATATTTAGATGTAGCTGGCTGCTACACGTCCCGAACCTGGTGCTGGACGGTTACTCAGATTGACTACCTGGACCCTGCAATCACCTACACAAGTGACTCTGCCCTCTTGGAAGACCAGCATTTGTGTCAACTAAGCCCCAACCCTGTTATCTTCAGTGGTTTCATACAAAAGAGACTGTAAAATTGACTACCTGGACCCTGCAATCACCTACACAAGTGACTCTGCCCTCTTGGAAGACCAGCATTTGTGTCAACTAAGCCCCAACCCTGTTATCTTCAGTGGTTTCATACAAAAGAGACTGTAAAAGTATGTTATTTATACATGTTTAAATACAAATCCTCTGACCTGAGTATCTTACTCTAGCTACCTGCCCAGGACTGCCAGCAGCCAACAGCCCTAGTTCTTAACCCTATACTTCTCCAGACCTTTATCTATTATACCCCCATAGTCACCAGTGTAAACATCCTATCTTTTTCCCCTGACACTTCTTTTCCCTTACTATTTTTCCCCATTTACCCCTTTCTTACCTGCAAAACCCTAATTTACACCTGCCTTCCACTAGGTGGCATCCTTCTATGACCTGGTTTACTGCCTAATTGCTTACTTCTTTACTCTTCAGTACCTTTGTCTTGTAGCTGGATCTCCTAGCTCTTAACTGCTCTTTTCTTTCTCTCTGGCCCCTGCCATATCTCTCTTCTATTTTACTTTTCTGCTTCAAACTTCACCTCACCTTACATTTATTACATTCTAAATACCTGCTACAAGGTTACCTGCTTGTGTCTCCACCTTACTGATTGTCTTCTCTGTACATCTACAACTCTGTTGTCTCTTCCCGCTCCGTCTCACTCCGCTCCCCTCCCTGCCCCCAAATCCCACCCGCCCCTGCAACCTCTACATTTATCCCCACATAGACACACCCCTCCCTTCTCCAGAACCAGTCACAACCACTTCCTGTCCCCACCCTATCCATAATACTCTCCTCCCCCCTCTAGATCCTGTCCCTGCCCCATCCATAATACTTTCCTCCCTCCCCCTTCCTCTTTACTCTTTAAACCATTTCTTATCAAGCCACTCACTCCAAATCTAATTAACATGCCTAACCATTACTACCCTCTACTACTACTAACTCTTCTAACTACTCTCACCTCTACCTATCTCTCAACCTCCTATGAACATCCCTTACCCTCATCTCTTACCATCCCACGTAAACACACAATATCTACTCCCCCTACTACATCCACAAACTATCTCAGTGCCATCTACAAAACCTCATATCTCCAACCTAAATATCACCGTCTCTCTCACACTAAATACTTTATTCATAACCATAAAAACATGATATTTACTACTGCAAACCCCCTCAATTTTATAACCTTTTATTAATTTGCTCATTGATAGATGGAGACATACACCCCAACCCTGGCCCTGTCCCATCCTCACTATTAACTAACGCACAACCAGTTAATACAAAGCCAACAGTAACAATCAAACCCCCAAAATCACTCTCTATTGCCCATCTAAATATATGTAGCATTTGTAATAAAATTCCACTAATCCATGCTCTTCTAGATGTCCAACAGTTTGACATTCTCTGTCTAACTGAAACATGGCTCAAACCTTCAATAAAAGATAATGAAATAGTCCCCCCTGGCTACAATATCATCAGACAAGACCGCCTAAACAAAAAAGGTGGTGGCGTAGCTATATTTTATAAAGCCGGATTGCAAATAAGTAAAACAAATCATACCCTCCCAACTGACACTAATGTTGAAATTATTATTTCAAAACTTCAACTCAACCCTCACAAAACTATTAATATTATCTGTACCTATATTCCCCCTGGCAAAAATCTTCCCATATTAGAAGACCTACTAAACTGGCTTTCACTTAACCTCCTACAGGAAACTATACTCCTAGGAGACTTTAATATTGACTGGAACTTATGTAATCATGCTAATCCATCTAACCTTATTAACCTCCATGGCTTCACACAAACATAACCTCCCCAACAAGAACAAACAAATGTAATAATAAAGAAACCATACTTGACTGGATCTTAACAAATAGTCCCCAGGAAAAATATACAACAGGAACCCTCCCAGATGACCTCAGCGATCACTCCTAACCTATATTAACAGGCATAAAACTAGTTTTTCTATCCCAACCCAAGTTCGATTCTCCGTAGTAAAAACATTTTGACCCCAATCTGTTTCAGAATGAACTTATGCAAGTTAACTGGTCACCTCTTAAAGCTCTCCCTATAGACGATGCTGTAAACCATTTCAATAATACTTTTCAACATCCTTGAACACCATGCCCCTTGCTCAATACGAATGAAAGCTAAGACAGCCAAATGGCTCTCAAACACAACCAGACAACTAATACTTTATAGAAATAAAGCCTGGACTAAATGGCTAACCACTAAAACATAACTGATCATCTCAATTTTAAACAAAAAGAAATACAAAACAAGCCATCCTAAAAGATAAAACAAACTTCTATACTCAACTACAACAATCTTCCCTTCACCAACCACATACATTTTGGTCCGCTATTAACACACTGCTATCCCCTGCCAAAGCTGTCACACAATCCACTAGGCTCTAACCTGACTCACCTTTACAAACAGCTAATGCCTTTAATACCTTCTTTACTTCAGCTATATTAAAACTAGCTAACCAACAAAACCCTGATACCTCCAAAATACTAACCCCTAGCTCCACCCCCCCATTTCATCTTAAACCTATACCCACCTCCTACATATTGTCCTTACTTCAAAAACTTATACCAACAAACCCCTCAGCTGACAAATTACCAGCAGAATACCTCCAACTAAGTGCAAAAGCTATAGCCTACCCCATCTCTGTATTGATTAATAGGACCTTAAAAGAAAGTACTATCCCTCAGTATGGAAAATCTCACATATTATCCCCTTTTAAAGGAGGTGACTCTACAGAGTATTCTAACTTCCGCCCCATAGCTTTACTATCCCCCCTTGCAAAAATAATGGAGAAATGCATCCACAAACAGTTGCTTAACCACCTACTAAACTTCAATCTCCTAGCTAACTGCCAACATGGCTTTCACCATGCCACAGTACTACCACAGCCTTACTATCCTTCATAGACTCTATAAACAAAAATCGCAACAATAATACTCCATCTTCAGCATTCTTTGTTGACCTGTCAAAAGCCTTTGACATGGTTAATCACCAACTCCTCTTACATCGTTTAAAATCCCTCTCTCTGGACAACCTTGCATTGCTGGTTCACATCCTATCTCGAAAATCGCAAACAGGCAGTTCTCTGGGACAACCATCTCTGATCTTCTCCCACCTCTTTAGGCGCCCCTCAGGGCTCCATCTTAGGTCCTCTTCTGTTTTCCATTTTTATAAATGACCTTCATCTATCTACACCTCTATCTACCTGTATTCAATATGCAGATGACACTACCATCATTTGCTCTGCCTCAACTCAGACTGAACTTCACTCCCTCACACAAAAACCTTCACCACCATAGAGCAATGGTTTGCTAATCATTGTCTCCTCCTTAACCCCAAGAAAACCAAACTTCTCATCTTTCCACCCACACACCTGTCTCCCTCAATGGATTTCACACTCACATCCAATAATGGCACCCTCATCACTCCAGACCAAACAACCAAACTTTTTGGGTATTACTATTGACAACCAACTAAAATTTGACTTTCATATTAACACACCAATAAAAACTAACAGAAAACTAGGTTCTCTCTACAGAATCAAATCCTGCTTAACTCCTGAAGCCAGATCTAACATAGCCAGAACCCACTTAATCTCTACCCTATTATATGCTTCCCCCATATACACTAATCTTTCTAAGTATAATCTCAATAAACTAGCCACATCATACAACAACATTGCCAGATTTGCTACAGCCTCCATATAGGACTCACCATTGCTTGAATCTCACAAACTAGGTTGGCTGAACTACCCCACCTAATACAATACTATCAACTTACAATTGCCCACAAAGCCCTTCATCACCTTGAAAACACGCCAATGCTCTCCACCCTTATAAAACCCTATACCAATTTGAAGAACCTTAGCTCCTCTAACAAAATACTGATTCAAACTTCTCTATCAAATAACATAGCAGGTGACTCCACATTTTCCAACTCAATTGGCAAAATTTGGAATCAACTACCATCAGACATCACATCCCTGACCTCAGTTCCACTATTTAAAACAAACTCAAAATCTTCCTAACCAACCACTGGCTATGCTCTTGCTATAACCCTGGCTAACTTCTTTCTTTTTCCCTCCTTCCTTTCTACTGACCTCCCTCTCCTTCTTCTCCTAACTCTAGTATACCACAACTTCCACTTCTTAAGTATTCCTATCTCTCTCTATTATTAGACATAAATCTAATTTTGCTTCTCATATAATGGAGTAATACTGTAACTAAGTAAAACATCTAATCTTATTTACCTGCTAAGTCTCATATTGTACTCTTGTGTCTATACATCCTGGAAGAAATTTAAAGAAAATGTTTTCTTTTTATGACATAATTCTGTATATTTTTTTTTAACTTGTTAAGTAGTAGTTAGGAGTTTTCTCCTCGGGCCTCCACTGAAAATGGACATGTATCCAGTTGGACTAGCCCGGTTAACAAATGTAAAATAAAATAAAATAAATAAATAAAATAAAATGTCATAAAACTGTAATGTAACACAATTCATGATATCCCCGTAATAGTCAATGGCACGCATGCTGCACCACAACCATGGGGAAAGGGTTGCTAAGGGTCTGTGACAGTGTTCCATGCAGTAACTAGGAATTAGCAGTCAATGCCATGCAAATGAGTCAAGTAATATTGAATTGTAAATGTCCCGCCAGCTTAAGGATGTACCACATGGCGTAGCATTACAACACTGAGGAGTGGCCTGGAGGTAAACATGACATCAAGAGAGCGGCACACCACCGTATCTGTAAGCACATTGGATCATTGCTAATCCGTGTTACGTGTTGCTAAGCAAAGCCGCAGGATAGGGGTGTGGAAGTAGCCATAGCTTTGCTTAGCTGAGAGCACACAAGGTAACCGAAAGTTCATGTGACCGTCGATGAAAACGTGCATGAAACCCGGTAAACGGATGTGCGTGGCGTGCACCACAGCTGAAACAGGAAGGATATAGGAAGACAATAAGGAAATGCTGCAGCATGGTAATTGGAGTACAAATGAGTAATTAACACCTAGAAACTCACAGTGGGCCATAGACAACAGCTAACAAGGCTGCTAGCAGCTACCTGCAGAACAGGAAAGGGGAGGTGCCGTACAGCAAAGAAAAGAGAACTGTCACAGCAGAACAAAGCAAACTTGTTGTAGATCAGCTACATAACACATTTCCCAACACAATCCTAGGTTGTGGAAGCACAAAACAAGAAAGGCGGCAGCTGGATGCATGCCTGACAATGGGAGGTGAATCGGGTTGAAAATAGAAGTAAAGGGCAATAGATGAATCACTGCAGACAAGCGTAAGTCAACACGAAAGGCCCCACAATAGCAGTACCTGCTGTAAAACCAATAATTAAGATACCCTGCAGCTGGAATAGCACAAACACAACCAATTACACCAGCATCATCCATTGCACAATAGTATAAAGTGTGAAAGCCCCACACACACACTTGTGTATTCCCAGACACTCTGCACCATTGGTGTATACAGACGGGGAACTTTTAATATGTATATGTTAGGGGCTGCCATAGCTTTGATTCACCAGCATGTGTTAGAGACTGATGGTGGTGTTGAGGATGATGCTGACAACCATCTCAGGCACCGGAGGAAGAGACGAGTGTTCAGACCCAGGGTAACCTACCAGGGGCTACATGATCTGGAGATAGTAGAGCATTACAGGGTGGACAGGGTCATCATACAGCAACTTGTTGAGCTGTGCCAGCCACGCCGCAAAGCCAGAAGTAACAGAGGGGAACCCATCCCATTGGACATGAAGGTATGTGTAAGCTTGAGAATACTAGCCACAGGTACCTTCCAAAGGCCAACTGGGGATATCATGGGGATCTCACAGGCATCAGCATCCAGGGTACTCCACCAGTTCCTGGATGCCATGTTACCACATGCCAATGAGCACATACACTTCCCCTGAATGCAGGAGGAGTTGGCCAGCAATATGCATCTCTTCCACCATGTGGCGGACTACCCAGAGATACTGGGTGCAATAGACTGCACGTGCATACACATCAAGTCACCACCCGGTGAGCAGGGTAGGCACTACATAAACCGCAAGGGATTCCCCTCCATCAATTGCCAGGTCACGTGCAATGCCCAGGGCATTATCATGGATGTGTGTGCTGGCAGTCCTAGAAGCTATCACTACTCCCACATCTGGCATGCCTCACAGCCGTATCAGGTATTTGCCAGGGGGAATATCCCATATGGCCACCTGGTGGGGGATGCTGGCTATTCACTGGAACCGTGGATGATAACACCCATCAGAAATGCACACACAGCCTTGCAAGAACGCCATAATGAGGCACACGCAGAAACCAGAATCATCATAGAGCGCGTGTTTGGGATGCTGAAATCACAGTTCCATTGCTTGGGCATATCTGGTGGAGCCTTGCAGCACTCTCCAGGAACGTGTGCCCACATCTTCATAGTATGTGCCATGCTACACAAAATTAAAAA
>NC_056746.1:1118256681-1118291168 GCF_019279795.1 Protopterus annectens | reverse complement strand
CAGCACTGACGTCAGGGAAGAAGCGACTACAACCGATGCCGGACCTAGACTTTGGAATTCGGCCGACCAAGGACCCGCCTGACGGCAGGAGAACCCATCTGTTATGACTGCAGCTGTATTAGCACTTAACATCTACATTTATGGTAGGTACAAAACTGTACATTCTTGGTACCCAGAAAGGACAAAGCATGGAGACCAATGCTGGACCTATCTATTCTAAACACTTTACTGGCTATACCAAGGTTCAAGATGTTTACCTTGCAGCAGCTTCTGTACATTCTGGGCAGCAAGGCTTGGCTCGTGACTTTAGACCTAAGAGGCTTACCTGCATGTCCCAGTCAGACAATCCTGCAGAAGATACCTCAGATTCCAGGCTGTCTCAAAGCATTACAAATTCTCTGCACTGCCCTTTGGCTCATCTACTGCGCCCATGGTCTTCACAAAGTGCCTGGCACCAGTAATTGCTTACTGCAGACAGCAGAATACAAATATATCCTTACTTGGACGACTGCCTCATACAAGCAGAGAACAAGGACGTTCTACTACAGCATCTGACATTTGTGAAAAGACTTATGCCTAGGGTACACAGTCAACAAAAAGAAATCAAAACTAGTACCCTCTCAAGAGATAATATTCCTGGGTGCAAGCCTAAATACAACTGCCCAGATGGCTTATCTCTCTCCAGACAAAGGTAACTGACTACCTATTTCAAGGAAATGGCAACAAAGGCCCTGTTTGCAAGAAAAATTCTGCAGGCTTTGGGCTTCATGGCTAATTCCGTATGCAAGACTGCATACGAGGAAAATTCAGTAGTACCTAAAAAGTGTCTGGACACATTGCCACAGCCTGGAAACCATGATTACTCATTCCCTGCCTGCAACAGGAGTTTCGATGGTGGGCAAAGACTTGTCACCAAAACAAGGGGCAGCCATTCTCACTACCCCCAGCCAGGCAGAGCCTAATGATGGATGCATCAGGTTATGCTTGAGGGGCACACATGGCAGGAAGAGGTGTTCAGGGGACCTGGTCCTCAAATCAAAATCTACATATCAGTCAGAGATGCTAGCTGTTCAAAATTCCCTGACAGCCTTCAAGGACCTACTTCATCCGGGACAACTACTGATAAAGACACAGCACCACGGTTATGTGGTACTTAAACGGGGCCACTCATTCTTACCCCCTTTGCAGACTAGCCATGGCTTAATGGGACACAGCACTGACTTACCAAGTTCATCTGCAGGCACAATTCCTACCAGGAAAGGAAAATACTCTGGCAGACTAAGCAGAAACCTCATGGATCCCCACAAGTGGCACCTGGATCCGCAAGTCTTCAGCATGATGTTAAAGAAATAGGGACACCGGGACATAGATCGATTTGCCTCCCCTCACAACAATCAACTAAAAAGATTTTGCACAAGGGCTTATCACAGACAAGCTTGGAAAGTGGAGCCTTATCTTTCAACTGGACAAAAGCCTATATCAGTGTATGCCTTTCTTCCACTGCCTCTCCTCCCCTCCCCAAGGTACTCCTAAAGGCCAGACAGGAGAAACCAAAAATGATTCTGATTGCCCCAGACTGGCTGCGCTAGTACTGGTATCCGAGCTTAAGGAACTTGCCCCAATGTCCAGCCTGGACCTTACCTCATCTACTGTCCCAGCAAAACAATCAGATTCTGCACAGCCAACTCAGGTCCCTAAACCTGGCAGTATGGCGGATAATGTAGCCATACAAACCACACTTCTCAGCAAAGCTGTGATGGATATCATTTTAGAAGCCAGGAGGCCTAGTACTAGAAAATCCTATGCTGGGAATTGGAAGAGATTTTGTGCTTGGAACCAAGCTTAAGGAACTGGTACAGCTGTCCCAAATATTCCTCAGATTTTGCAATACTTAACTGAGATGCTGGACAGAGGCCTATCTTTCTCATCAGTTAAAATCCATGCCTCTGTCATTTCGGTTCATTACAATACAGAGCCACCACTCTCTTCTCATCCTTTATTAAGGCATTACCTCAGAGGAGCCAAAAACTTAAGACCTCCAAGGAGAACGCCAATACCTGCATTGGGACCTCAATTATGTCTTGGAGAAACTCACCTTTCCTCCTTTTGAGCCAGTTGCTACTGCGGATATAAAGTTCTTATCTTGGAAAACAGCTCTGCTCCTAGCAATACCTTCTGCAAGACATGTTTGAGTTGCAGGCTCTCATGGCTGTGGAACCCTTTATCATTTTTTATCCAGACAGGGTGTCTCTGAGAACAAACCCTACATTTATGCCTAAGGTGGTATCCAGTGTAGTCCTTAACCAAACTATTCATTTGCCAACTTTTTATCCAAATCCACAGAACAAGGGGGAGAAAATTCTACATTCTTTGGACGTACACAGACAACTTAGATCCTACTTGGACAAAACTAAAGTTTTCAGAAAGAACAATTAGGACTGCAGCATCATAAGGAAAGGCCATCTCCAAGCAGACTATTTCAAAGTGGATAGGATATTGCATTCGTTTCTGCTACTCGCAGCATGGCAAACCAGTGCCTAAGGGCATTAGGCCACATTCAACAAGAACTGCAGCCTTTCTCAGGGGAGTACTAACCAAAGACATTTTAGAGGCTGCTACTTGGAGTTCAGTGCATACCTTTACAAAACATTACAATCTGCCTCTTTACTCTAAATCCAGGGCAGGCTTTGCCACTGCAGTTCTGCAGGGCCTCATAGCCACTCCTAATGCTGTTTAGCTCCACCCCCAACCATAGCTTTGGGACTCGACCCAAATGTAATGACCAACAGTGAAACACGAACATTGTACAGTTGTGTACACTTAACATAAATGTAGATGTTTTGAGTGTATTCACTGTTGCAGTCCAGGTTACCCACCCGCCATCCTTTGCTGGAACTTATCTTTACTTCTCTATTCTATACAACCTAGTTTGTGTATTTGCTTATAGATGAAGGTAAAGCTTATTTTGATGCATGTATGTTTTATTTACATATTTTTAGCCTACCCTTTTGGGGGCACCTGACATCTGGGGAAAGAAAAGCTGAAGAAAATGGCATCTGCTGCATCTTTTATACCCCTGACGACCTGATGTCAGGGAAGAGGCGACAGCAACCGACATAGGACCCAAGACTTTGGAATTCAGGCCGACTGAGGGCAACCTGCCAGCAGGATAACCCAAATGTAATGACTGCAACAGTGAATACACTCTGGTATATTCACTGTTGCAGTCCTGGTTTCCCTCCCTCCCCCTTATTTTCTCTTTCCTTAGGGAGACCAGCTTTTTATGGTGGCTTTTAGCCACCATGACCACTTTATCCTATTTCCTTGAGCTTCTAACTGGTTAGGGCAAGAAAAACTGATGTAATGATGTTGGCTGCCTTGCTTTATAGCAGTGACATCCTGTCGTCAGTCAGAAGCGACAACAGCCGACTCAGAAAAGCATTGACTCTGATATTTGGGCCAGCCGAGGGCTACCACAGCAGGGATTACCCACAGGTGATGACTGCAACAGTGAATACACTCCCAACATCTACATTTATGATAAGTGTACAGAACTGTACTTTTTTTGCTGCTGCTGTAGCTTTGACATTCGTTACAAATGTTTTTCTTCTTTTAGCAGATAACCCCCCCCCCCCAAATATGCTCCTTTCCCCATTCTTTTCCCTCTTTGCCATGATTTATTCTGTGATTTTACTAAAAGTAGTATTTTCAGTTTGGAAAAGTGGATTCTGGTCAAGGGCCCTAGGCTGTCTACCTCTCCACCTCTATCAGAGATTTGATAGTTTCTACTGCCACCTGAGCTTCACCTCCATGGCAACAGTCATCAGGTGACCAGCTCTTGCCCTAAGAGGACTAGGAGCTAACAATGGAGCCAGTAGTTACTCTGTTTCAACGTTTGATAATTTTGCTACAGCAGCACCAGTGCATTTGTGTTGATTGCTTCTTTGCAGACATCTGTGTTAGCAGGAGCCACTAGCCACAAATAACTCGTGTGTGGTGTTGGGCAGTCTGCATGTGAACATTTGGTACTGAAATCCTTTGAAATTATTTTTTCTGTTTGATGCTAACATTAGGCTTCAGCATTGCCATCTCTGTCGGCACAGTCTGTTGTGCAGCTTGAACCTGAGGTCTCCCAACAGAGACCATTCTAGCACATGGCCACCTCGTCAGTTAAGGTTTTGACTGCTTAAGCATCTGTGTCTGGCTCCAGGGGGCAACAGCAGTTGGCTGAAAGCTTTTTTGCTTAACCAATCCCACTTGGGGACCCCTTCCTCCTAAATATTTTTATTGAATGTGCTATTTTTCTGATGTAACTTGCTTGTCTGAGGCTTTCAAGGTTCAGCTGTTGGCTTGTGCTGTTCTTTTTTTGAGAAGCTGTTTTATTTTGGGGCGGGGGGCTGGCAAAAGTATGTTTTTTACTGTGTGAAAAAAGTGTTATCTAGTTCTACCAGTTTTTGCCATTTTTGGCTTGACTGTGGAACAAACTGTTGGATGTCCTTCAAGGATGCATCTGCAGTCCTTACAAATGGGTTGTCCTGTCGTCAGGCAGCCCTTCGGTCGGCCGGATTCCAAAGTCTGGGTCTGGCCTCGGCTGGTGTCGCACTTCACCCGACGTCATAGCTGCAGTTATTCGGGTATAAAGGCATCAGCCGACGCCATTTTCCTCAGTCTTTCTTGCGCGTGCCGAAGCAGAAGCTGTTCGCAAGTGCCGGTCGGTCAGAACCAGGGATTACTACTACCGAATACTTCTACTACCAAGACTTCTAAAAAGCTAAGTACCCCGTTGGGGACTCTTTTCTTGCCTCAGCCGATGTCAGAAAAAGTGAATAACTGTTTAACTTGTGGGAAACAAATACCTCATAAAGATTTCCACTCTTACTGCTTACCTTGTTTAGGCCCAGACCACGACGTAGCAGCTTGTCTAGCCTGTGCTTCTTTTAACCGACGGACACTTAGACGTCGGTCGGAATTTGCTGAGGAGTTTTTCGGCTCCGATTTTGCTTACATTATGCCGTCGGATCCTCCGACTACGCAAATATCTAAAAAGCGCAAGGAAAAGGACCGACACTCGCGGTCTGCGGTTTCGGCCAACACCGCGGTTAAGCCAACCGCGAGTGTCTCTGTTTCGGCTGAAACCGAGCTAGCGGTACCGAGGCCTCTTCCAACCTGGTGGAATCGGCTTCTGATATCCCTCCTGCTATTGCAGTTTCTCAGGAATTATCTGACACTATCCCCTTGGATATCTCTACCCCTGCACGTGGAGCTGCTAGGCCACCTGCATCCATGTCCATTAAGGCCTTTGCCAGGGCTAAAGCAGCTAAAACTATTAAATCTGTGCCTGCTAAGACCCCCTCTCACAGGCCTAGCTCAAGTTCACAAATGCTTACTCTAGCAGAGGATCTCATTTCTTTAATCCGGGGATCCCAACCTCAACCAGACAGGGCTTCTCACCCACCTCCAGAGAAGAGGCCTAGAGCAGAGCCCCCTGTGCCAGTTGCTACAGATGATTCCTCTGATGATTCAGATAATACAAACCCTCCAGAGGCTTTTCCTTTGGGGAAACCTTGCATGCTATGAGGGAACAATTTCAGTGGCAGGGCCAGGATTTTTCAGACTCTAGAAAAAGGCTTAGAACTTTTCTGCATTTACCACAACATAGGCCTTTAGCCATACCTCCAGTTCTCTCTGTTGTAGATGATGCATTTAATGATGCTTGTACTGCTCCTGATTCACTACCTCCGGCCCCTGCTAAGCCCGATAGGTACTACAGGGTCCCGGACACGCATTACCATTTGTATAAGGCTCCTTTTGCAGATCCAGAGACTATCTCCCAGGGTCCTAAGGCTGTAGCAGCTACCTCTGCCAAAAAAACCCTCCCCTCTGAAAGGGAATCCAGGTCCTTAGAGAGATGGGGTAAAAAAGTTTACACTTCTGCTACTCTTTCAGCTAGGGCCTTGAACTGTCAATTCCACATGATCCAGTATCAAGAATTTATGCTAGACCAGTTAACCAAAAAGCTGTCCTCAGATGAACCATTAGACAAAAAATCTGTCCAAGAAATGGTACATAACATTCAGCAAGTCAGTAACCATTCCTTAAAATGCGGCTATGATGCACTGGAGGCTTCCTTTAGATCAGCCATGACTGGCACAGTTATCAGAAGGCATGCATGGTTAAAAGAGCAGGCCTTACCAGACCATGTTAAATCAAAACTACTCGATGCTCCCATGGACAAGATCAATTTGTTTGGCTCTCCTGCACAACAGGTGCTGAAGAAGATGGAAGAGAAGGCAAAATCTGTCCAAACAGTGAAAGATTTCTTGCAGGTCCAACCTCCAAGGTTTAGCAGGAATTGGCCCTCCAAGAACTGGTCCTTTCCAGACTCCTCCAGAGCTCAGAGAGGCAGGAATAGGCGTTCAAGAGGCAGAAGTCAATCCAGGGGTGCCTACAGGGGACGCCAGTGGCACGATAACAACCAGCGAGGTGCAGCCACTGACACAGCCACCGCCACTACTACAGGACAATCACAGTGACTTGGCTCTAGCACCGCCTACCAGGGAACAACTAGAAGCACCCTTGGGCGGGAAGCTAGCTTTATTTTCAGTAAATTGGCATGACATCACAAGAGAAGTGGATTTTGCAGACTATAGACCAAGGTTACAGGTTTCACTTCCATACTCTACCAGGGAAGAGAGGAATGCCAAACCTACCTCCAAATCAAAAGGCAGAAGCTCTAAAACAAATAACTCAATTATTAAGGATGAGAGCTGTGGAAAAGGTACCATCTATGGAGCAAGGACAGGGATTTTACTCCAGACTCTTCCTGGTACCAAGAAAAGAAAGCAAATGGAGACCTATTCTCGACCTGTCCGCTTTAAACACCTTCCTCATTGTTCCAAAATTCAAAATGCTGACCCTACAGCAGCTTCTTCCCATGCTGGGCAAGGAGTCTTGGCTGGTAACTCTAGATCTCAAGGAGGCATACCTGCACGTCCCCATACGACCAAATTGCAGAAGATACCTCAGATTTCTTGCAGGATCAGAGCATTATCAATTCTCAGCATTGCCCTTTGGCTTATCTACTGCCCAGAGTGTTCACGAAATGCCTGGCATCAGTAATTGCTCATTGCAGGCTTCAGGGAATCCAAATCTACCCTTACCTGGACGACTGCCTGATACAAGCGGACAACAAAAACAAGCTAGCAGAAGACTTGAAAAGGGTCATTTACCTGCTACAAGCCCTGGGATACACAGTCAATATAAAAAAGTCAAGGCTGATACCATCCCAAAGGATAACCTTTTTGGGTGCAGAGCTGGACACATCGAGACAAATGGCATTCCTAACAGTAGAAAAACAGGTGCAACTCCCTCTCTACTTCTTGGCATTAACAAAGCAGAACCATCTAACAGCAAGAAAAGTCCTACAAGCCTTGGGTTTCATGGCATCCTGCATAATATTGGTTCCACATGCCAGACTGCATATGAGAAAACTACAGTGGTACCTAAGGAATTTATGGTCTCAGCACAAGCACAGCCTAGAAACCCAAATTCTAATAATTCCATGCCTGAAGCAAGAATTCCAATGGTGGGCTCAGGCCTGTCAATCAAAGGCTTGCCCTTCCACAACGCTCAACCAAGCCAAACCATCACAACGGACGCCTCAGACCTCAGTTGGGGGGCACACATGCTGGACAAGTGCATACAAGGTTTATGGACTCAAGACCAGCTGCACCTGCACATAAATCAAAAGGAAATGCTGGCAGTAAAACTGGCAATTCAGACTTTCAGACCATTTCTTCGACAAGGTCAACTGTTGATAAGGACAGACAATACCACAGTTATGTGGTACATCAACAAACAGGGAGGCACACACTACCCTCTATGCCGGATGGCAATGGACCTCTGGAATGTGGCCCTGAGTTACAACATTCAGTTACAAGCAATTTTTGTACCAGGAAAAGAAAGCATTCTAGCAGACATACTAAGCAGAACTACCACGGATGCCCACGAATGGATGCTGCATCCGGACATCTTCAAAACCATTACAAGAAAATGGGACTCCCACAAATAGACTTATTTGCATCCCCACGCAATCACCAACTAAAGAAATTCTGCACAAGGACGTACCACCCACTTGCTTGGAAGGTGGACTCCCTATCTTTCAGTTGGAAAAACCTGACAGCATATGCATTCCCACCACTTCCTTTGATGCACAAGGTGCTATTGAAGATCAAAGAGGACCGTCCAAGGATCATTCTGATAGCTCCAGACTGGCCAAGACAACATTGGTACCCATTACTGAGGAGCTTGTCTCGGGAACAAATATGGCCCCTACCCCTTGTTCCCTTGCTGTTAACACAGAACAACTACAACACCCTGCATCCAAACCCGAAAACACTACAACTGACTGCCTGGAACATTGCATAAGAACAAATAACCCAAATTTATCCCAAAGGGTTAAAGACATTATCTTGGAGGCTCGCAGACCATCAACAAGAAAAAATTATTCAGCAAAATGGAAAATATATTTCATTTGGAGTACCGCAAAAGGAGAAAATGTGTCACTGTTAAACATAGCCAACATCCTGGAATACTTGGCAGAGCTCTTCCACAAAGGCCTGTCCTATTCTCCCATTAAGATTCATGCTTCAGCTATTTCAGCAGAATACGACTTGGATCCTCCAGTCTTCTCACATCCTTTGCTCAGGCAGTTTCTGAGAGGAATTAAAAATGTAAAACCACCTAGGAAACCACCATTGCCAGCATGGGACTTGAACTTTGTGCTAGAAAAAATGACACTCCCTCCTTTCGAACCAGCAGCAGCAGCAGAATTACAATACTTATCATGGAAAACTGCTTTCCTGCTGGCAATCACTTCAGCAAGAAGGGTATCTGAGCTACAGGCATTAATGGCAGTACAGCCCTTCCTGATCTTCCATCAAGATAGTGTCCATGAGAACAAATCCTACTTTTATGCCTAAAGTTGTCTCCAGAGTATCTTTGAATCAGGCTATCCACCTACCTACATTCTTCCCCAACCCACAGAACAGGGGAGAAAGACTGTTGCATACCTTGGATGTACATAGACAACTACGCTACTACCTGGACAGGACCAAGGGCAATAGAAAAACTGACCAGCTACTGGTAGCATATGCAACAGGAATGGAAGGAAAAGCAATTTCAAAACAGACAAATCTCTAAGTGGATAGGAAATTGCATTAGATTTTGTTACTCCTACCATGGGAAGAAAACTCCAGAAAACATCAGGCCGCACTCTACAAGGGCTACAGCCACTACCACAGCTTTTCTACGAGGAGTGGCTACCAAAGATATTTTAGAGGCTGCTACTTGGAGCTCCGTGCATACATTTACCAAGCATTATAATTTACCTTTATACTCTAGATCCCGAGCAGGTTTTGCCACTGCTGTTTTGCAAGGGATCTTAACTACACCATAATTTCATTTCTCCTCCTCCCCCAGTTTGGCTATGGTATTCTACCCATTTGTAAGGACTGCAGATGCATCCTTGAAGGACATAGTACAGTTTTGTACCTACCATAAATGTAGATGTCCGATAGGAATGCATCTGCAGTCAGGATTACCCACCCTCCTTCCCCTCTGTGGTACTCCTAGGGTAATTGCCCATCTTGTAGCTAGCTGGGGGAATCTATTATGGTGTATTTGTTTGTATATATGTGCATACATGATTATTTTTTGTTTGCTCTCTACTATTTGGAACCATTTGCATTTATCCAAATTTAGCCTTCCTAGAGGGCACCTGGCATCTGGGGCAAGAAACAGAGGAAAATGGCGTTGGTTGATGCCTTTATACCCGAATAACTGCAGCTATGACGTCGGGTGAAGTGCGACACCAGCCGAGGCCAGACCCAGACTTTGGAATCCGGCCGACCGAAGGGCTTCCTGACGACAGGACAACCCATTTGTAAGGACTGCAGATGCATTCCTATCGGACATCTACATTTATGGTAGGTACAAAACTGTACTTTCCACAGTCTCATTCCAGCCGTAAAAAAGTTAAGCAAACAGCCTTTGCCATAAGAGCAGGCAGCTGTAGGTGGGTGACTGCTTTAGCCATTAGGTGCGACTCTGGTCACTCTTATCCAGAATCCTTTTGGTTTAGCACCTGTAGCCACTGAAGCAGTTAGCTGTGTGTTCTGCAGCTGAGTGCCCTCAGTGGGCATTGGGGACTTTTCTCTGCCCTGGGAGGCAGAGCAGGGAGGGCTTCTCTGCTTTGTCAAGAGTATTCATGTTCTTGGGGAAGCTGCTGCCATGGCCCCATTTTTCCTGTCAAAAAGAAACAGAGAACTAAATGTTTCTAGTAGTTTGAGTCTGGCTGATGGTTTAATTCAGGCTGTAGATCCATATCAAGTAGCTTGTGGTAAAGGAAGTTGGGATATCCCTTTTTTGAAGACCTTCAGTGTTCTGAATCTCGACTGGAAGACAGAGGTGCAGATAACTGGGGTTCAAGGTTTGCCTGTGTGTGCAGTGGGAAGAACACACAGGTCTCTTGGTGCCCCAAAGAGGATACTGTGAGCTGTTACCAAGGATTTTCCAGAACCTTCACCCATTTCTCCAGTTCTGTGTTTGAGGATGTTACTGCTAGCAGTTTTCCGGAGTCGACCAGCTTCCCCTAAAAAGACAGGATGTATACCCAATCTTTGTTTTTATAGATTTCCCAAACCTGATTCAGTAGTTGTAGTTAATACTACTGCTTAGTTAATTCCAGTTTTCTGTTTGATAAGCTTGGGAAACTAAGCATTGGGGGGGTGTATGCTTCTGCAACTTAGATTTTAGAATATTGACTGGTCAGGCTCGTATGTTCTGATTGTGAGAGAATGAGGAATGTTTTGTTTGCATTTTCTTCATGAGGAGTCTGCTTTGCATTTATTTCTGTTTAAGATATTAATTGGTGTGCATGACTCGTCACTCTTGATACTTCCATGGCTATGGCCACTGATACTGTTTTGTAAATGTTCATCTTGCATACAGCTGCAGTCATTACAGATGGGTTATCCTGCCATCCGGCGGGTCTTCGGCCGAATTCCAAAGTCCAGGTCCGGCGTCGGTTGTCATCTCTTCCCTGACGTCAGTGCGGCAGGGGTATGAGGCAGCAGACGCCATCTTCAGTCTTTCTTGCCGCGTGGTGCCCGAAGCAGAAGCAGTTTGCAAGTGCCGGTCGGCCAGCTCCTGAGATTTATGAAAATATTTCAGCCAAAGTCGTCTTGAAAGCTAAGTACCCCGTTGGGGAAACTTTTCTTGCCTCAGACCGATGTCAGACAAAGTTAATAATTGCATTTCGTGTGGGAAGCAAATACCGCATAAGGATTTCCACTTTTTCTGTATACCTTGCTTAGGCCCAGACCACGACGTCTCGGCCTGCCGTTTTTGTGCTAGATTCAACAAGCGCACTATTAAGTGCCGGGCGGAGTTCGCTCTTCACTATTTTGGTAAAAAATTTAATTATATTATGTCTGATACTCCCGACTCCAGTTTTGAGTAAAAGACGCAAAGATAAGGACTGACATACGAGGTCCGCACTGACTACTGTCACCACGCTAAGGCCGACTACCGGTTCTCAGTGAGGCGCCTACGCAGCCTCTGAGTACCAATGACGCAACATTACCGGTGTCTTCAGTACCCGAGGTCGCAGGCTCCTCGGTCCCCATTCCTACTACAGATACTGATGCCACTCTTGGCAAACTCAGAGTTTAGACAGGCCTGCCATTTCTCAAGGTGTCTTCAGGCCTTCCTCTTTCTCTATTAAAGCTTTCACTAAATCTAAAGCAGCCATGAAAACCAAAAAACAGGGACCTCAGACCCCCTCTCAAGGCCCCATGCCTAAAAAACAGATGCTCAAAATGGCTGAGGATTTGTTTACTCTTATCAGGGGTTCTCGACCCCCCTCGGACAAAAGGCCCAGATTAGAGGAAGACTACCCTTCCTCAGATCAAGCCTTTATTACCTCTGAACATTCTGAGGACCAGGATTATGCCTATTCTCCTTTCGATGACTCTGATGCAGAGGAGTCTATTCCCTCGGTCTCCCCCCTGAGGACTTCTCTTGGGGAAACCCTAAATACATTGAGGGAACACTTCACTGGGAAGATTCCAAGAAAAGGCTCAGGGATTTTCTCTTGCTCCCCCAGCATAGGCCCCTGGCTATCCCTCCTGTTTTAGATATATTGGATGATGTGTACACAGAAGCCAGCCTTAATCCAGATTCTTTACCTCCAGCTCCTGTTAAACCAGACAGGTATTACCGGGTTCCTGATTCACACCAGTTCCTATACAAAAGCCATACTGCTGACCCAGAAACTATTTCACTGGGTCCCAAGGGAATTAAGGCCTCTACTGGTAAAAACCCATTACCTTCAGGGAGAGATTCCAGAGCTTTAGAAAGGTGGGGGGGGGGAATGTGTACACCTTGTCCACTTTAACCATGAGGGCATTAAACTGTCAGTTCCATATGTTAAAGTATCACCAGTTTTTGTTATCTCAGTTGAAAAGCAAAATGGCACAACCAGAACAACCAGATTTAAGAGTTGCAGGATTTGTTGCATGGTGCAGAGCAAGTGGGTA
Organism: Protopterus annectens; assembly: GCF_019279795.1. NCBI lineage: Eukaryota > Metazoa > Chordata > Ceratodontiformes > Protopteridae > Protopterus > Protopterus annectens. Next base: position 1,118,278,569 of record NC_056746.1, on the reverse strand, counting down.
AACATACCTTGCAGTGTGGATGTTCTTCATCTCACATTGCTGCAGTCATAACCTGTGGGTAGTCCACTGTCCTCGGTCGGCCCGAATACCAAAGTATTAGGCTGGCGTCTGTCATGGTCGCTCAGATCTGACGTCAGTACGCCATGGTATTAAAGTGCATGACCGACGTCATATCCTCAGTCTTTCTTGCCGCATGGTCCGTAGCAGAAGCAGCGTTTGCAAGTGCCGTTCGGCGTTCTGAAATTTTCGTATTCTGAGTTTCAGACCGAAAACCAAGTTGGCTAAGTACCCGTTGGGAATATTTTTGTTTTTTCTTGCCTCAGTTAATTCCGGATGTCAGAAAAAGTGAATAATTGTATTTCTTGTGGGAAACAGATACCGCATAGGGATCACCACTCTCTCTGTATTCCTTGTTTGGGGCCTGAGCACGACGTAGTCGGGTGTCGCTTTTGTGCTAGATTTAATAAGCGCACCATTAAACGTAGGTTATATTGCGCTAGGCTTGTCTTCGGTAAGCGGTGTAATTACAATATGCCGTCGGATCCTCCGACGCCCGCTACCGCTAAGAAGCGCAAGGAAAAGTCGTTAAAGTCCAAGCAGGATGAGTCGTCCATTCCGGACGCCGGTTCTTTAGAAACTACGGTGGAATCTGTAGAGTCTCAGGGGGAGCCGTTAATTTTGCAAGATGTGGCCTCTCAGGAGTCAGGTCAGGCTGAGGGGGCCTCTCAGGTTGCTGTACTCCCTTCTTTGCTTAAGGTGGTTAGGCCTTCTCCTTCTATCTCTAAGGTATCTTCCAAGGTCAGGCCTGGTTTTCCTTCCTCTGGTGTCAGTCCTAGTTCTGCAGGTTCTGTACCTAAAAAACACATGCTTAAAATGGCAGAAGATTTGATTTCTTTAATCAGGGGTTCTATGCCCCCTCCAGATAAGAGGCCTAGGGTGGAGCCAGAGGTGGAAAGTTTGGAACAGGCTTCAGATTACTCAGAGTCTTCGGCTGAAGACATTCAGGATTTTCCTCCTTATTCTGATTCAGGCAGAGGATTCCAGTCCTTCTGCTTCCCCTCCAGAGGATTTTTCTTTTACAGAAACCCTGCATTCTATGAGGGAGCATTTTAAATGGGAAGGTCAGGATTTCTCAGATTCCCGGAAGAGGCTTAGGGAATTTTTGTTTTTACCACAACATCGGCCCTTGGCTATACCTCCTGTTTTGGATGTTGTTCAGGATGTTTTCTCTGAGGCTTCCCTTAATCCAGACTCTTTGCCTCCTGCGCCAGTTAAACCAGATAGGTATTACAGAGTGCCAGAGGCTCATAAATATCTGTATAAGAGCCCAAGGGCTGACCCAGAAACTATTAGCCAGGGACCTAAGGGTGTCAGGGCTTCTGTTGTAAAGAATCCAGTTCCTATGGATAAAGATTCTAGAGCTTTGGATAGGTGGGGTAAAAAAGTGTATACCTCTTCCACTCTAGCAATGAGGGCTTTGAATTGCCAGTTTCATATGTTGAAGTACCAGAATTTTCTCCTTACTCAGTTAAAATCTAAGGTAGATGCTTTGGCAGAGGGCATAGAGTGTAAGGAATTACAGGATTTGGTTTATGCCTCTGATCAGGTGGGTAAGCATTCTTTGCAGTGTGGTTTCGATGCTTTACAGGCTTCTTCCAGGGTGGCTGCCACTGGATCAGTTATTCGTAGGCACGCCTGGCTTAAGGATCAGAACTTGTCAGAGCATGTTAAAGCTCAAATTTTGGATGCTCCTCTGCAGTCTGAAGTTTTGTTTGGTTCTCCTGTGGAGTCTGTCTTAAAGAAAATGGAAGACAAAGCTATGCAGACTGTTAAGGATTTTTTTGCAGGTGCAGCCCCCTAAGTTTAGCAGAAATTGGCCTACTTAAGGGATGGGCTTACCCTTCTTCTGATTTACAGTCTAGGGGCAGATCTAGATGTGGTAGGGGCAGAGCTCAGGGTTCTTTCAGGCTTAGAATGTGGAGTTCCCCTGCACAATCTACAGGTGAGGGCAGGGGTCAGTCCTTTCGTAAACAGACCCAATGACCTGCATCTTCAGCTGCCAGATCCTTCCTGTCTGGCAGCTCCTCTGGGAGGAAAGTTGGCACTCTTCAGGCAAAATTGGCTTTTAGTCACCCAGGACAAATGGGTGTTGGACATTATAGGCCGAGGCTACAAGTTTTATTTCCACACATTGCCTCCTTTCAAAGGCATGCCAGACGTTCCTCCTCAGCAAAGGGTAGAGGCTCACAAACAGATTTCTTTACTTCTTCAAATGGGGGCTATACAGCAGGTCCCTCTGTCAGAAGTGGGCCTAGGATTTTATTCTCTCCTGTTTCTTGTACCAAAGAAAGGAAACACTTGGAGGCCAATTTTGGATTTATCTATCCTCAACACATACCTGGACATTCCAAAATTCAAAATGTTGACGTTGCAACAACTTCTGCCTCTGTTGGGCAAAGATCACTGGATGGTAACTCTGGATCTCAAAGAGGCTTATCTTCATGTTCCTATCAGACCCAGTTGCAGGAGATTCCTGCGTTTTCGGGCTGGGACTTTACATTATCAGTTCTCTGCATTGCCCTTTGGCTTATCTACTGCCCAGGGTGTTCACAAAGGTTCTGGCTCGTGATAGCCTTCTTAAGGTTAAGAGGAATACAAATTTATCCTTATTTGGACGATTGCCTGATTCTTGCTCAAGACAAAAACAAGCTACTTCACCATCTACAGTATGTTATGGCAATGTTAAGGTGCCTAGGGTATTCTGTGAACGAAACAAAGTCCAGTCTAGTACCCTCTCAGGAAATGTGCTTTCTGGGTGTGAGACTGAATACAGCCTCCCAGATGGCTTTTTTGACCCCGGACAAGCAAAGAAATCTTTCACTTTACTTCCAACAATTGTCTCTACGGTCCAGGCTGACTGCAAGGACAGTCCTTCAAGCCTTGGGGTTCATGGCATCTTGTATTCTGGTGCTTCCCAATGCCAAACTGCATATGAGGAAGCTACAATGGTATCTCAAAAGTGTATGGACGCAACACTGCCACGATCTGGACACTGTCATTCAGATAATACCTTGCATTCAAAAGGAATTTTTGTGGTGGGCTCAGGAATGTCACCTAAACAAGGGACTCTCTGTGACCCGACCAGAGGCGAGTCAGATCTTAACGACAAATGCCTCAGACAAGGCTTGGGGAGCACACCTCAATGGAAAATGGGTTCAAGACATGTGGCCTGCCAGACTTCAACATTTACATATCAACTTGAAGGAGATGTTAGCAGTCCAATTTGCATTGATGGCTTTCAAGGATCTACATCACCCAGGACAAGTGTTGATTCAAACAGACAACACAACTGTCATGTGGTACATCAACAAGCAAGGGGGAACCCATTCGTACCCTCTTTGCAGGCAAGCTATGATTTTGTGGGAGATTGCTCTCAGTTTGCACCTCACTCTTCAGGCAAGGTTTCTGCCAGGAGCACAGAACTCCTTAGCAGATGTTTTGAGCAGACAGATGGTGGATCCCCACGAGTGGAAGTTGGATCCTCATGTATTTCGACAGTTGACAGTGATATGGGGGACTCCAGACATAGATCTGTTCGCTTCTCCACTAAATTTCCAGTTGCCAAAGTTTTGCACAAAGATGTTTCATCCAACAGCTTGGAAAGTGGATGCTCTATCATTCAGTTGGAACAATCTTCACGTCTATGCCTTTCCTCCTCTGCCTCTCCTTCCCAAGGTGCTCTTGAAGGTCAGACAAGACAAGCCCTCCATGATTCTAATAGCTCCAGATTGGCCTCGACAGCACTGGGTACCTTCTGCTGAGAAGTTTAGTACGGGAGCCTCCTTGGCCTTTGCCTTCAATTCCACACCTTTTGTCTCAGGCAGGCAATCATTTCCTCAATGTCAGGATACAGTCCCTGCATTTAACAGCCTGGCATATTCTGTTCTAGAACCTGGAGGGTCGCAGCTTCCTCAACAAGTTTTGAATGTCATTTTGGAGGCCAGAAGGCCTAGTACAAGGAAAGTTTATGCTGATAAATGGAGGAGATTTTTTATTTGGAGCAAAGCAAAGAGCTTTGATGTTTCCAGGCCTAATTTGAGTGTTTCTCTTCAATATCTTACAGAATTATTAGACAAGGGTTTGTCTTTCTCCTCTGTAAAAGTTCATGCTGCAGCCATTTCTGCTCACTATGACTGTGAGCCACCATTATTCTCTCATCCTTTGTTTAAGCAATTCCTTAGAGGGGCAAAGAACATAAGACCCCGAGAGCTCCTACTCCTTCCTGGGATCTCAATTTTGTGTTGGAAAAACTTACTTTACCTCCTTTTGAACCTGCAGCTACGTCTGAGTTAAAGTTTTGTCTTGGAAGACTGCTTTTTTTGTTGGCCATTACGTCTGCTAGAAGGGTATCTGAATTACAGGCTCTAATGGCAGTTGAACCCTTCCTGATTTTTCATAAGGATAGGGTATCTCTGCGTACTAACCCTACTTTTATGCCTAAAGTGGTTTCAAATGTGGCCTTGAACCAATCTATTCATTTGCCTACTTTTTATGCTGATCCCCAAAATAAAGGGGAGATAATTTTGCACACTTTGGATATTCACAGGCAGTTGCGTTATTATTTGAGCAGGACTAAAGGGTTCAGACAGTCTCAACAGTTATTTGTTTCTTTTGCTTTGGGCTCTCAGGGAAACCTGTTTCAAAACAAACTATTTCTAAGTGGATTGGCCATTGTATTGCTTTTTGTTATTCTCATCATGGTAAGGAGATTCCGCTGGAATCAGACCTCATTCCACTAGGGCTACTGCCACTTCTACTGCTTTTTTAAGGGTGTAGCTACTAAAGATATTTTGGAAGCAGCTACTTGGAGTTCAGTGCACACTTTTCTAAACATTACCATCTCCTCTTTATTCCAAATCTAGGGCTGGGTTTGCCACTGCAGTCTTACAGGGCATGTTAGCAGCTCCCAATGCTTTATGATTTTGCCGACCTCCCTTTACCTTTGCTTTGGGATTCTACCCACAGGTTATGACTGCAGCAATGTGAGATGAAGAACAGAGTACAGTTGTGTACCTACCATAAATGTAGATGTTCGAAGATCCACATTGCTGCAGTCCAATTTACCCTCCCTCCTTCCCCTCTGTAGTTTGGAGTGGTTGTATGTTTTGGGTTGTAAATATTGTTTGTACATGGGTTTTGGAGGTTTTTCTGTTTTTGGCTATGGCCTTTCTTTTTAGGGCCTTCTGACATCTGGGGCAAGAAAGACTTGAGGATATGACGTCGGTCATGCGCTTTAATACCATGGCGTACTGACGTCAGATCTGAGCGACCATGACCGACGCCAGCCTAATACTTTGGTATTCGGGCCGACCGAGGACAGCGGACTACCCACAGGTTATGACTGCAGCAATGTGGATCTTCGAACATCTACATTTATGGTAGGTACAAAACTGTACTTTTTGATGCTTTAGAGGCCTCGTGTAGAGCTGCTGTTACGGGGTCTGTTATACGTAGACATGCTTGGCTCAAAGAGCAAGCCTTACCAGATCATGTCAAAGCTGAATTATTAGATGCACCTCTTCAAAAAGATGTATTGTTTGGTGTTAAAGCTCAGGAGAGGTACTAAAGAAAATGGAGGAAAAAGCGAAATCGATGCAAACAGTGAAAGATTTCCTGCAGGTACAACCTCCACGTTTCAGCAGAAACTGTCCTTCAAAAAATTGGTTCTTTCCAGTCTCGGACAGATGCCCAAGGGGTAGAGGGCAATCTCAAGGATCTTTCAGAGCCAGACAATGGCAAACACCAACCCCAAGAGGTGGAGAAGATAGATCACAGTCATTTAGAAAACAGACACAATGACTTCCTCCTTTACCTGCCAAGCAAAGCTTTAATGGCAGCACCTTTGGGCGGAAAACTGGCATTCTCAAAAAAGTGGCATATTGTTACAAAAGACAAATGGGTTCTGGACATTATAGACAGAGGCTACAGGTTCCACTTTCACACCCTTCCAAAAATGAGAGGCATGCCAAACCTGCCACAAAATCAAAGGGCAGAGGCACAAAAACAAATTTCAGCTCTCATGGACATGAAAGTGATTCAAGAGGTACCTGCAAAAGAACAAGGTCAAGGGTTTTATTCCAGACTATTCCTGGTACCAAGGAAAGACAAAGATTGGAGACCTATATTAGACCTATCCATCCTAAACACATATTTACAGGTACCAAAATTCAAGATGCTCACATTACAGCAGCTTCTTCCCATGCTGGACAAGGAGTCTTGGCTGGTAACATTGGACCTCAAGGAGGCATACCTGCATGTCACTATCAGACAAGATTGCAGAAGATACCTCAGATTTCTTGCATGTTCAACCCATTATCAATTCTCTGCATTGCCCTTTGGCTTATCTACTGTGCCCAGAGTGTTTACGAAATGCCTGGCATCAGTAATCGCCTTCTGCAGACTACAAGGAATACAAATCTGCCCATATCTGGACGACTGCCTGATCCAAGCGGACAGTAAGGACATACTTCTGAAACACCTGGCGTTTGTAATAAAACTATTGAACTTTCTGGGATACACAGTCAACAAAAAGAAATCAGAACTAATACCCTCTCAACAGATAATTTTCCTGGGTGCCAGCTTGGATACAACCACCCAGATGGCCTACCTCACGCCAGACAAACAAGGGCAACTATCTCAGTACTTCAGCAAAATGGCAACCTTCACCAGGCTGACTGCAAGGAAAGTCCTGCAGGCTCTGGGATTCATGGCATCTTGCATCCTACTAATCCCATGTGCAAAGCTGCATATGAGGAAACTTCAGTGGTACCTAAAAAAACTTATGGTCTCAACACAGCCACAGCTTGGAAACAATTATACTACTCATTCCATGCCTTCAAAAGGAATTTCTGTGGTGGGCTCAAGCATGCTAAAGAAACATAGGTCTCCCTTTCTGTGTACCTCAAGCAACTCAAATCATCACAACAGATGCCTCAGACTATGCCTGGGGGGCACACATGACAGATCAGTGCATTCAGGGAAAATGGTCCCAAAAAGAGAAGCACCTACACATTAACCAAAAGGAAATGCTAGCCGTGCAAAATGCTATTATGGCCTTCAAAGACCTACTGCATCCAGGCCAGCTATTGATAAGAACAGACAATACCACAGTGATGTGGTACATAAACAAACAGGGGGGAACTCATTCTTACCCCCTGTGCAGGCAAGCCATGACCCTATGGAACACAGCACTGGAATTGCAAATTCAACTACAGGCACAATTCCTGCCAGGGAAGGAAAACACACTGGCAGGCTAAGCAGAAATATGACAGATCCACACGAATGGAAGTTGCACCCTCAAGTTTTCACAAAGATAACTCGGGCATGGGGACAGCCAGACATAGATCTCTTTGCTACCCACAGAAATTACCAGTTGAAAAAATTTTGTTCAAGAACCTATCATCCACAGGCCTGGAAAGTGGATGTACTTTCTTTCTATTGGACAGCATTGACAGTCTATGCCTTTCCGCCTCTTCCTCTGCTGCCCAAAGTTCTATTAAAAGCCAGAGCAGAGAGGCTGAAAATTATTCTCATTGCTCCAGACTGGCCAAGACAACACTGGTATCCGCTCCTGAAGAGCCTGGCACATACCCCACCATGGATCTTGCCTCTAGTCCCTCTTCTGTTGTCCCAGCACAACTACAAGACTCTTCACAGCCAGCTCAAAACCCTAAATCTAGCTGCATGAAGAATTCCTTGATTTCCCAACAGGCCCTCCTCTCCAAGGAGGTGCAGGATGTCATCTTGGAGGCAAGAAGACCTTCTACTAGAAAAGCCTACTCAGCCAAATGGAAACGATTTTGTGCCTGGAATCAAGAAAAGGGCGAGAATCCTTGGGTAATAAATTTACCTCAAATTTTACAGTACCTAGCAGAGATGTTAAAACAGTGGACTTTCCTTCTCCATCAAAACCCACGCTTCAGCCATTTCAGCACAATACAACACAGATCCTCCTTTATTCTCTCATCCTCTCTTAAGGCTGTTCCTCAGAGGGGCAAAGAATATAAAACCCCCAAGGAAACCACCAGTCCCTACTTGGGATCTCAACTTCGTATTGGAAAAGCTGACCCTTCCTCCCTTTGAGCCAGCTGCTTCAACAGAACTACAATACTTGTCATGGAAAACAGCCTTCCTTCTGGCTATCACCTCAGCACGCTTGGTTTCGGAGCTACAGGCCCTCATGGCTGTGCAACCTTTCATCATTTTCCATCAGGACAGAGTTTCCTTACGAACCAACCCTACCTTTATGCCAAAGGTAGTATCCAGTGTAGCTTTGAATCAGACTATCCACTTACCTACCTTTTATCCTAATCCACAAAACAAAGGGGAAAGACTACTGCATTCCTTGGACATTCACAGACAACTTCGTTATTATTTGGACAGGACAAAGCCATTCAGGAAATCCGAGCAACTCTTTGTGTCCTATGCTACAGGTGCTCAAGGAAAGGCCATTTCCAAACAGACCATCTCAAAATGGATAGCCCACTGCATACGCTTTTGTTACTCATTTCATGGAAAAACTGTGCCTACAAGCATCAGATCCCACTCCACCAGGGCCACAGCTACCTCTGCAGCTTTCCTCAGGGGGGTTCCTACCAAGGACATTTTGGAAGCAGCCACTTGGAGTTCAGTGCACACTTTCTCCAAACACTATCACCTTCCACTATACTCTAAATCTAGAGCGGGATTTGCCACAGCAGTCTTGCAGGGCATCCTTGCTCCTCCTAGTTCCACTTAGTGCCTGCCACCCCTACTTAGCTTTGGGATTCTTCCCATCTGTAATGACTGCAGCTGTGTATGCACGATGAACATAGTACAGTTTTGTACCTACCATAAATGTAGATGTTTGAGTGCTCATACAGCTGCAGTCCAGGTTACTCCCCCTCCATCCCCTCTTAGGACAGGCCTTATGACAAACACCTTCTCATACAACCTATTTGGGGTATTCTTTTATGGTGTATTTGCTTGCAACTACTGTTTTTTGATTATTCTATATTGCATGATTACATAAATTTGTTTTGCCTTCCTTCTGGGGGCACCTGACATCTGGGGCAAGAAAATCTGAAGAAGATGGCGTCTGCTGCCTCTTTTATACCCCTGCCGCACTGACGTCAGGTAAGAAGCGATGACAACCGACTCCTGACCTGAACTTTGGAATTCAGCCGACCGAGGACCCGCTTGACGGCAGGATATAACCCATCTGTAATGACTGCAGCTGTATGAGCACTCTAACATCTACATTTATGGTAGGTACAAAACTGTACTTTTCCCTGGCTGCATTCAGAACTTTCAGATGTAATTAATATTTGGCCTCTCTGCTGCTGAAGTGATCAAAAAGTGCAGTGTGTAAGTTGATAACAGGCTCAGCAAGATTGTTCATTTTCCAAATTTTAGAAGGGGTGCTCTAACCCCTTATCTAGGTTTGGGGAAAAAATGTAAGACATGGCAAGGGGGTCCTCAAAGAATTCTGGACCCTCCCAGAAGCCAAGTATAGTCCAAGTCAGAATGGGACTTTGGCAGAGAAGCTAGCAAAAGCATCTTCATGTTTGTTCTGACCTATGCAGGAAGAGTTACAAGTTCATATGAGTTGACCACCTTATTTTTCTGTTGACTAGGTTTCTTTTGAGAACCAATCCTTGTACCTAAATTGGTATTTGTTTACTTTAACCCAAACTATCCATTTTTTTCCTGAACCAAAAATGAGGGTGGATACTCCATACCCTTCATTTCCATAGCCAACATTGGCACTGTGACCGAAATAACTTTCAGATCTTTAGAGTAGTACTTAATTTCTTGTGAAGGTACCAGATGGCTGTCTTAGGCTGTTACTTTTGTTATTCACCCCCAAAGAAACTTATTCAAGGCAGGATGAGTCTATTCTACCAGGGCCTTAACTTCATCCATAGCTTTTTGGAAAGGGTTGGGTTCTAGAAGCTATAACCTGGTCATCTGTGCATATTTTGTCAACGCATTTTAACTCATTCCCTACAATAGAGCTCTGAAATTTGTACTGTAATTTCCAATGGGAGGGGTGTATTTTTTTTTTTTTAACATTTCAAACAAATGTTCATATCACTGGAACTTTTTTCCAAAGTTTAAATTGCAAATTCTTTAGCGCACACCATATAGTGGTAGTATTTAGATTCTAGGTCTTAAAACTGACTTTATAAGTCACAGTAAAAACAGTGACTGTCGCATTTGTAATATTTTGTAAACAGCTCGCAGTAACTCAGCAAAGACTCAAGACCTGGTGTCTTCTGTCTGGGTTCAGCCTGTCAGACTTAGGATCCCACAGGCTAATTCCAGAGTCTTCTACTTGCTTAGCTCTGGCTCCCTTATGAGTAAACCATTGCTAGTTCCTAATCCTCAAATCTAGTTTGCCATCAAGGGCAGCACTGTTTCCGTGCCGTTTTTAGGCCTAGTGTGTTTTTTTTTAAGTTCCTGTAGTTGTGCTTTGGTGTTTATTGTGTTTGAGCATGAATAAAGGTTTTAAGCAATGTGTGGTATCGCAGAAAGCACACATTTTGTGTGTATATTGCTTGGGACCAGGGACATTAATGAACACAGGGCTAAGTTGGCCCTATAAGGAATTCTTCCTTCTGGGTCTTCGGGTGCTTCTCTCTGATGTTCATCATGCATACGGCTGCAGTCATAACAGATGGGTTATCCTGCCATCAGGCGGGTCCTCGGTCGGCCGAATTCCAAAGTCTAGGTCCAGCGTCAGTTGTCGTCGCTTCTTCCCTGACATCAGTGCGGCAGGGGTATAAAAGAACCAGCCGACGCCATCTTCTTCAGTCTTTCTTGTCGCGCGGTGCCCGAAGCAGAAGCAGTTCGCAAGTACCGGTCGGCCAGCTCCTGAGATTTACGAAAATATTTCAGCCGAACTCTTCTTGAAAGCTAAGTACCCCGTTGGGGAAACTTGTCTTGCCTCAGACCGACGTCAGACAAAGTTAATAATTGCATTTCATGTGGGAAGCAAATACCGCATAAGGATTTCCACTCTTTTTGTATTCCTTGCTTAGGCCCAGACCATGACGTCTCGGCCTGCCGTTTTTGTGCTAGATTCAACAAACGCACTATTAAGTGTCAGGCGGAGTTCGCCCATCACTATTTTGGTAAAAATTTAATTATATTATGTCGTCGGATACTCCGACTCCAGTTTTGAGTAAAAGACGCAAAGATAAGGACTGACATACGAGGTCCGCGACTTCTACTGACACCACGCTAAGGCCGACTACCGGTTCTCAGCGAGGCACCTACACAGCCCCTGAGGACCGATGACACTTCATTACCGGTGTCTTCTGTGCCCGAGGTCGCAGGCTCCTCGGCCCCCATTCCTACTACAGATACCGACGCCACTTTTGGCGGGGAAACCCAGAGTTTAGACAGGCCTGCCATTTCTCAAGGTGTCTTCAGGCCTTCCTCCTTCTCTATTAAGGCTTTCACAAAATCTAAATCGGCCATGAAAACTAAAAAACAAGGATCACAGACCCCCTCTCAAGGCCCCATGCCTAAAAAACAGATGTTCAAAATGGCTGAGGACTTGATTACTCTTATCAGGGGTTCTCAGCCCCCCTCGGACAAAAGGCCCAGATTAGAGGAAGACTACCCTTCCTCAGATCAAGCCTCTATTACCTCTGAACATTCTGAGGACCAGGAATATACTTATTCCCATTTGAAGACTCTGATGCAGAGGACCCCCCCCCCTGAGAACTACTCCTTTGGGGAAACCCTACATACTTTGAGGGAACACTTTCACTGGGAAGGTCAAGATTACTCAGATTCCAAGAAAAGGCTCAGGGATTTTCTCTTGCTCCCCCAGCATAGGACTCTGGCTATCCCTCCTGTCTTAGATATATTAGATGATGTGTACACAGAAGCCAGCCTCAACCCAGATTCTTTACCTCCAGCTCCTGTTAAGCCAGACAGGTATTACTGGGTTCCAGATTCACACCAGTTCCTTTTCAAAAGCCATACTGCTGACCCAGAAACTATTTCACAAGGTCCCAAGGGAATTAAGGCCTCTACTGCTAAAAACCCATTACCTTCAGAGAGAGATTCCAGAGCTTTAGAAAGGTGGGGGGGGGGGGGAGTGTATACCTCGGCCACTTTAACCATGAGGGCATTAAACTGTCAGTTCCATATGTTAAAGTATCAACAGTTTTTATTATCTGAGTTGAAAAGTAAAATGACACAACCTGAGAAACCAGATTTAAAAGAGTTGCAGGATTTGTTGCATAGTGCAGAGCAAGTGGGTAAACATACCTTGCAGTGTGGTTTTGATGCTTGAGGCCTCATGTAGAGCTGCTGTTACAGGGTCTGTCATACGTAGACATGCTTGGCTCAAAGAACAAGCCCTACCAGATCATGTCAAAGCTAAATTACTAGATGCACCTCTTCAAAAAGATGTATTGTTTGGTGTTAAAGCTGAGGAGGTACTAAAGAAAATGGAGGAAAAGGCAAGATCAATGCAAACAGTGCAAGATTTCCTGCAGGTACAACCTCCACGTTTCAGCAGAAACTGGCCTTCAAAAAATTGGTCCTTTCCAGCCACGGACAGACCTCAGAGGCAGATACAGGCGCCCGAGAGGTAGAGGGCAATCTCAAGGATCATTCAGAGCCAGGCAATGGCAAGCACCAACCCCAAGAGGTGGAGAAAGATAGATCACAGTCATTCAGAAAACAGACACAATGACTTTCCCCTTTACCTGCCAAGCAAAGCTTTAATGGCAGCACCTTTAGGCGGAAAACTGGCATTATTCTCAAAAAATTGGCATATTGTCACAAAAGACAAATGGATCCTGGACATTATAGACAGAGGCTACAGATTCCACTTTCATACCCTTCCAAAAATGAGAGGCATGCCAAACCTGCCACAAAATCAAAGGGCAGAGGCACAAAAACAAATTTCAGCTTTCATGGACATGAAACTTATTCAGGAGGTGCCTGCAAAAGAACAAGGTCAAGGGTTTTATTCTAGACTATTCCTGGTACCAAGGAAAGACAAAGGTTGGAGACTTATTTTAGATCTATCCATCCTAAACACATATTTACAGGTACCAAAATTCAAGATACTCACATTACAGCAGCTTCTTCCCATGCTGGGCAAGGAGTCTTGGCTGGTAACATTGGACCTCAAGGAGGCATACCTGCATGTCCCTATCAGACAAGATTGCAGAAGATACCTCAGATTTCTTGCATGTTCAACCCATTATCAATTCTCTGCATTGCCCTTTGGCTTATCTACTGTGCCCAGAGTGTTTACGAAATGCCTGGCATCAGTAATTGCCTTCTGCAGACTTCAAGGAAAACAAATATACCCATATCTGGACGACTGCCTGATCCAAGCGGACAGCAAGGACATACTTCTGAAACACCTGGTGTTTGTAATAAGACTGTTGAACTTTCTGGGATACACAGTCAACAAAAAGAAATCAAAGCTAATACCCTCTCAAACAATAATTTTCCTGGGTGCCAGCTTGAATACAAACACCCAGATGGCCTACCTCACGCCAGACTAACAAGGGCAACTATTTCAATCAGCAAATTGGCAACCTTCAAGGCTGACTGCAAGGAAAGTCCTGCAGGCTCTGGGATTCATGGCATCTTGCATCCTGCTGATCCCATGTGCAAAGCTGCATATGAGGAAACTTCAATGGTACCTAAAAAACTTATGGTCTCAACACAGCCACAGTTTGGAAACAATTATACCACTCATTCCATGTCTTCAAAAGGACTTTCTGTGGTGGGCTCAAGCATGCCAAAGAAACAAAGGTCTCCCTTTCTGCATACCTCAAGCAAATCAAATCATCACAACAGACGCCTCGGACTACGCCTGGGGGCCCACATGAAAGATCAGTGTATTCAGGGAAAATGGTCCCAAAAAGAGAAGCACCTAGACATCAACCAAAAGGAAATGCTAGCAATGCAAAATGCTATTATGGCCTTCAAAGACCTACTGCATCCAGGCCAGCTATTGATAAGGACAGACACCACAGAGATGTGGTACATAAACAAACATGGGGGAACTCATTCATACCCCCTGTGCAGACTAGCAATGACCCTTTGGAACACAGCTTTGGAATTACAAATCCAACTTCAGGCACAATTCCTGCCAAGGAAGGAAAACACACTGGCAGACAGCCTAAGCAGAAATATGACAGATCCACACGAATGGAAGTTGCATCCTCAGGTTTTCGCAAAGATAACTCAGGCATGGGGACAGCCAGACATAGATCTCTTTGCTACCCACAGAAATTACCAACTGAAAAAATTTTGCTCAAGGACCTATCATCCACAGGCCTGGAAAGTGGACGCACTCTCCTTCAACTGGACAACATTGACAATCTATGCCTTTCTGCCTCTCCCTCTGCTGCCCAAAGTTCTATTAAAAGCCAGAGCAGAGAGGCCGAAAATGATTCTCATTGCTCCAGACTGGCCAAGACAACACTGGTATCCACTCCTGAAGAGCATGACGCATTCCCCACCATGGATCCTACCTCTAGTGCCTCTTCTGTTGTCCCAGCACAACTTCAAAACTTCACAGCCAGCTCAAAACCCTAAATCTAGCCGCATGGAGAATCCCTTGATTTCACAACAGACCTTCCTCTCCAAGGAGGTGCAGGATGTCATCTTGGAGGCCAGAAGACCTTCTACTAGAAAAGCCTACTCCGCCAAATGGAAGCGGTTTTGTGCCTGGAATCAGAAAAAGGGCCAGAATCCTTGGGTAATGAATATACCTCAATTATTACAGTACCTAGCTGAGATGTTAAACAGTGGACTTTCCTTCTCCTCCGTAAAAATCCATGCTTCAGCCATTTCTGCACAATACAACACAGATCCTCCTTTATTCTCTCATCCTCTCTTAAGACAGTTCCTCAGAGGGGCTAAGAATATAAAACCCCCAAGGAAACCACCAGTCCCTGCTTAGGACCTCAACTTCATATTGGAATAACTGACCCTTCCTCCATTTGAGCCAGCTGCTTCAACAGAACTGCAATATTTGTCATGGAAAATAGCCTTCCTTCTGGCTATCATCTCAGCATGCAGGGTTTTTGAACTACAGGCCCTCATGGCTGTGCAACCTTTAATCATTTTCCATCAGGACAGAGTTTCCTTACGAACCAACCCTACCTTTATGCCAAAGGTAGTATCCAGTGTAGCCGTGAATCAGACTATCCACTTACCTACCTTTTACCCTAACCCACAAAACAAAGGGGAAAGACTACTGCATTCCTTGGACATTCACAGACAACTATGTTATTATTTGGACAGGACAAAGCCATTCAGGAAATCTGAGCAACTCTTTGTGTCCTATGCTACAGGTGCTCAAGGAAAGGCTATCTCCAAACAGACAATCTCAAAATGGATAGCCCACTGCATACGCTTTTGTTACTCATTTCATGGAAAAGCTGTGCCTTCAAGCATCAGGTCCCACTCCACAAGGGCCACAGCTACCTCTGCAGCTTTCCTCAGGGGGGTCCCTACCAAGGGCATTTTGGAAGCAGCCACTTGGAGTTCAGTGCACACTTTCTCCAAACACTATCACCTTCCACTTTACTCAAAATCTAGAGTGGGATTTGCCACAGCTGTCTTGCAGGGCATCCTTGCTCCTCCTAGTTCCACTTAGTGCCTGCCACCCCTACTTAGCTTTGGGATTCTACCCATCTGTTATGACTGCAGCTGTATGCACGATGAACATAGTACAGTTTTGTACCTACCATAAATGTAGGTGTTCGAGTGCTCGTACAGCTGCAGTCCAGGTTTCCCTCCCTCCATCCCCTCTTCGGACAGGCCTTATGACAAACACCTTCTCATACAACCTATTTGGAGTTTTCTTTTATGGTGTATTTGCTTGCAAACTACTGTTTTTTGATTATTCAATATTGCATGACTACATAAGTTTATGTTTTGCCTTCCTTCTGGGGGCACCTGACATCTGGGGCAATAAAAACTGAAGAAGATGGCGTCGGCTGGTTCTTTTATACCCCTGCCGCACTGACGTCAGGGAAGAAGCGACGACAACCGACGCCGGACCTAGACTTTGGAATTCGGCCGACCGAGGACCCGCCTGACGGCAGGATAACCCATCTGTTATGACTGCAGCTGTATGAGCACTCGAACATCTACATTTATGGTAGGCACAAAACTGTACTTTCTAATGGCTGGATCTGACAAAAAGCATCCATGGGACTCCATTTATTGAAGGGGGATTGAAAGAAATCCTCTTCTGTCCCAGGGGATCCTAGTTTGGGTTTGCTGGATCCGAAGATCCCATGATTTGGTGCCCCTTGGCCCCAGACATTTCCTTGTGTCCAATCTCCATTGAAGCTGTCTAACCAGTAAAGCTTTGTCTCCCAATTCTTTTTCTGTTTAAATGGGGTCCGTCTTGTAGAGCAGATCCCCCTTTCCACCATTGGGTATCATGGCCGTAACTAAGATCCTTTTTACAGGCGTATATACGATTAGCACCTGTATATCTGGGTCTGGGCCAAGTGCCAGGCCCCTCAGATTGGCTTCCCCCATTGGGGTTGGATCCAGTGGCTTGGCTGTCCTCTGACCCATTCCTTGGTTGTGTATATTCAGACTACTTGATGGCTATCGGAATCTCTGAACCATGGTGTTGAAGTGGGGGTTTCCAGGTCAAGATCATGTTCATCGTGCATACAGCTGCAGTAATCACATATGGGTTCTCTGCCGTCAGGCGGGTCCTCGGTCGGCCGAATTCCAAAGTCTAGGTCCGGCGTCGGTTGTTGTTGCTTTCTTTCCTGACGTCAGTGCGATGGGGATATAAGACACAGCTGATGCCATATTCTTCAGTCTTTTTTGCCGCACGGTGCCCGAAGCAGAAGCAGTTCGCAAGTGCCAGTCGGCCAGCTCCTGAATTTACGAAAAATTGGAAACCGAAGTCTTCTTTAAAGCTAAGTACCCCGTTGGGGAATCTTTTCTTGCCTCAGACCGATGTCAGACAAAGTTAACAATTGTATTTCTTGTGGGAAGCAAATACCGCATAAGGATTTCCATTCCTCTGCATACCTTGTTTAGGCCCAGACCACGATGTCTCGGCTGTCGCTGGCGCTACTTTCAATAAACGCACTATTAAGCGTCGGGCGGAGTTCGCCCAACATTATTTTGGTAAAGCCTTTGATTATAAAATGTCGTCGGAGACTCCGACTGCCGTTTTGTCCAAAAAACGCAAGGACAAGGACCGACACATGAGGTCCGCGGTCTCCACCGACACCATGCCAAAACCTGCTGCACGTGGTCTGGTTCTCAGTGAGACGCCTATGCAGTCCCTGACTACCGACGACACTTCCTTGGCGGTGTCTTCTGTAACTGAGACCGCAGGTACCTCGGCCCTTACTCAGACTACAACCACCGAAGCCACTGTGAGTGTTGAGCCTTCTAATGTGGACAGCTCCACTTTCACCCAGGGTGTCTTTAGGCACTCATCTTCCTTTTCCATTAAGGCCTTTACTAAGTCCAAATCGGCCATGCATCCCAAGAGGCCTGTTGCTCAGGGCCCATCCCCAGGCCCCATGCCTAAAAAGCAGATGCTTAAAATGGCTGAGGATTTAATTACTCTTATCAGGGGTTCCCAACCCCCTCCAGACAAGAGACCCAGAGTGGAGGAAGATTCTCCCTCTTCTGAACAGGGCTCCATTTTCTCAGAACATTCTGATGTAGAGGAACACTCGTACTCCTTATGAAGATTCTGATGCAGAACAGTCCATTCCTTCTGTATCTCCCCCAGAGGATTTTTCTGTTGGGGAAACCTTGCACACCTTGAGGGAACACTTCCATTGGGAAGGCCAAGACTTTTCTGATTCCAAGAAAAGGCTTAGGGAATTTCTTTTGTTACCTCAACACAGACCTCTGGCTATACCTCCTGTCTTGGACATACTTGATGATGTTTACTCGGAGGCTTGTCTTAATCCAGATTCCCTGCCTCCTGCCCCAGTCAAACCTGATAGGTACTACAGAGTTCCTAACTCTCACCAATTTCTTTTCAAAAGCCATAATGCTGACCCTGAAACCATTTCTCAAGGCCCCAAGGGAATGAAGGTCTCTACTGCCAAGAATCCACTACCTTCCAAAAGAGAATCTAGATCCTTAGAAATGTGGGGAAAAAAGGTATACACCTCAGCCACCCTAGCCATGAGGGCCTTAAACTGTCAGTTCCATATGCTTAAATATCAGCAGTTTCTGTTATCACAATTAAGAAATAAAATGTTTCAACCTGAACAATCAGATTTGAAGGAATTGCAGGATATGATGCATAGTGCAGAACAAGTGGGTAAACACACCTTACAATGTGGCTATGATGCCTTAGAGGCCTCAAGTAGAGCTGCTGTTACATGATCAGTCATTCGTAGACATGCCTGGCTTAGGGAACAAAGCTTGCCTGATCATGTTAAAGCTAAACTACTAGATGTTCCTTTACAAAAGGATGTACTATTTGGTACTAATGCTGAGGAGATACTACGGAAAATGGAAGAAAAAGCTAAATCTATGCAAACTGTCAAGGCTTTTCTACAGGTACAACCACCTCGTTTTAGCAGAAATTGGCCTTCTAAAAACTGGTCCTTTCCAGCCATGGACAAGCCCCAAAGAGGTAGATACAGGCGCACTAGTGGCAGAGGACAATCTCAAGGATCATATAGAGGCAGGCAATGGCAAACCCCAGCACCAAGAGGTGGCGAAGACAGTGCACAACAATACAGAAAACAAACCCAATGACTTCCTCCTTTTCATGCCAAGCAAGTCTCAGCTGGCAGCTCCCTTGGGAGGAAAGCTGGCATTATTTACAAGAAATTGGCATATTATCACAACAGACAAATGGATCCTGGACATTATAAACAGAGGCTACAGATTTCATTTTCACACTCCTCTAAAAATGAGAGGCATGCCAAACCTGCCACACAATCAAAGGGCAGAGGCACAAATACAAATTTCAAAACTCATGGACATGAAAGCTATTCAAGAGGTACCTACTCACGAACAAGGTCAAAGTTTTTATTCCAGACTATTTCTGGTACCAAGGAAAGGAACCGACTGGAGACCATTTTGGACTTATCCTTCCTAAATACATTTCTACTCGTACCAAAATTCAAGATGCTCACATTACAGCAGCTTCTTCCCATGCTGGGCAAGGAGTTTTGGCTGGTAACTTTGGACCTCAAGGAGGCATACCTGCATGTCCCAATCAGACAAAGCTGCAGAAGATTTTCTTGCAGGTTCAATCCACTATCAATTCTCTGCATTGCCCTTTGGCTTATCTACTGCGCCCAGGGTATTCACGAAATGCCTAGCATCAGTAATTGCCTACTGCAGACTTCAAGGGATACAAATTTACCCTTATTTGGACGACTGCCTGATCCAAGCGGACAGCAAGCACATACTTCTGGAACATCTGGCTTATGCAACACGGTTACTGAATTCTCTGCGATACACAATCAACAAAGAGAAATCCAGGCTAACACCATCTCAGAAAATAACTTTCCTGGGTGCCAACTTGGACACAAACACCCAGATGGCCTACCTTACGCCAGAAAAACAGGGACAACTAACTCAGTACTTCAAAATACTAGCAAATTGTACCAGGCTTACTGCAAGGAAAATCCTGCAGGCTCTGGGCTTCAATGGCATCTTGCATTCTTTTAATCCCATGTGCAAAGTTGCATATGAGAAAACTTTAATGGTACCTAAAAAACCTATGGTCTCAACACAGCCACAATTTGGAAACAATAATACCAATAATTCCATGTTTGCAAAAGGAATTTCTATGGTGGGCCCAAGCATGTCAAACAAACACAGGTCTCCCATTCTGCAAGCCTCAAGCAAATCAAGTCATCACTACAGACGCCTCAGATTACGCCTGGGGGGCGCACATGACAGGCAGGTGCATTCAGGGCAAATGGTCCCAAAAGGAAAAGCACCTTCACATCAATCAAAAAGAAATGCTAGCAGTGATAAATGCAATTACAGCATTCAAGGACCTCCTGCATCCAGGACAAAGAACAGACAACACCACAGTTATGTGGTACATAAACAAACAAGGAGGAACACATTCATACCCCCTGTGCAGACTAGCCATGACACTTTGGAACTTGGCTCTGGAATGGCAAATCGAACTTCAAGCACAGTACTTGCCAGGTTTGGAAAACACGCTGGCAGACAATCTAAGCAAAAATATGACAGATCCGCACGAATGGAAGTTGCATCCTCAGGTGTTTACAAAGATAATCCAAGCGTGGGGGAGGCCAGACATAGATCTCTTCGCCTCCCACAGGAATCATCAATTGGAAAAGTTTTGTTCAAGGACCTTTCATCCAAAGGCCTGGAGAGTGGACGCCCTTTCATTCAGTTGGACAGCATGGACAGTGTACGCTTTCCCACCTCTGCCTCTTCTGCCCAAGGTGCTCTTGAAAGCAAGAGCAGACAGACCGAAGATGATACTGATTGCTCCAGACTGGCCAAGACAGCACTGGTACCCACTCCTGATAAGCCTAACGCATACTCCTCCCTGGCCTCTACCTCTAATGCCTCTTCTGCTGACTCAGCACAGCTACAAAACTCTTCACAGTCAGCTGAAAACACTCAATCACGCTGCATGGAAAATTCCTTAACACCACAACAGACCCTACTCCCCAAAGAGGTGCAGGACGTCATTCTGGAGGCCAGAAGACCATCTACTAGAAAGGCTTACTCCGCAAAATGGAAACGGTTTTGCTCTTGGAATGAGAAAAAAGGCCAGGACCCTAGAAAACTGAATTTGCCTCAGGTATTACAGTATCTAGCTGAGCTGCTGAACAGTGGACTTTCATTTTCCTCCATAAAAATCCATGCCTCAGCCATTTCTGCAGAATTCAACACAGATCCACCGTTATTCTCTCACCCACTTTTAAGACAGTTCCTCAGAGGGGCTAAGAATATAAGACCACCAAGGAAACAACCAGTGCCAGCCTGGGATCTTAATTACATTCTAGAAAAATTAACATTGCCTCCCTTTGAACCAGCTGCCTCAACAGATTTGCAATATTTGTCCTGGAAAACAGCTTTCCTTCTGGCCATTACCTCAGCTCGTAGGGTTTCGGAACTACAAGCCCTCATGGCTGTGCAGCCTTTTCTCATCTTGCATCAGGACAGGGTTTCCCTTTGAACCAACCCTTCATTTATGCCTAAAGTGGTATCCAGGTTAGCTTTAAATCAAGCCATACACTTACCTACCTTTTACCCCAATCCTCAAAACAAAGGGGAAAGGCTGCTACATTCCTTAGACATCCATAGACAGCTACGTTATTATTTGGACAGAACAAAGCCTTTCAGGAAATCAGAACAACTTTTTGTGTCCTATGCTGTGGGAGCTCAAGGGAAGCCTGTTACCAAACAGACAATTTCAAAATGGATAGGCCACTGCATACGATTTTGTTACTCCTATCATGGGAAATCTGTCCCTACAGGCATCAGATCCCACTCCACCAGGGCCACAGCTACCTCTACAGCCTTCCTCAGAGGAGTTCCTACCAAGTATATTTTTGAGGCAGCCACTTGGAATTCTGTGCATACCTTCACAAAACACTACCACCTGCCTTTATATTCCAAAACTAGAGCAGGCTTTGCCACTGCTGTGTTGCAGGGCATTCTGGCTCATCCCAGTTCCTCCTAGTGCCTACCACCCTGTGCGTAGCTTTGGGATTCTACCCATATGTGATTACTGCAGCTGTATACACGATGAACATAGTACAGTTTTGTACCCACCATAAATGTAGATGTTTGAGTGCTAATACAGCTGCAGTACAGGTTTCCCTCCCTCCTTCCCCTCTTGGT
>NC_056746.1:1118168364-1118256181 GCF_019279795.1 Protopterus annectens | reverse complement strand
CATGCTTGGGCCTCATCAGTGCTTGCAGTCTCAACCCCCAGCTCAAATGGTTATGAAACTTTTTGGTTACTTGGCAGCATCCGTACAGTTGTTTCTGTAGCCAGGTATTGTATGACAGCTCTTCTAGACTCTGGCTGTTCAGTGGTCTTTTCTAACCCATCCAGTGGACTTATTAATTCAACTGACAAGGGTATGTCACCAAATCTGTTAGTTGCAGCCTCCTTTAGGTGACCAGTGAGACCATTCCTTCCATCTCCATTGGTCCTGTAACCATGGATGCCTTCCTCCTGTGGTGGGGACATTTTGAAGGAAGGATGGTTCAAAGGATCTGATCTGCAGAGTTCAACCTCTGCATCGGTGTTCTGGAGATGAGAGCAGATGTTCTTCATGTTTCACTGTTCAGTCATCACCTGCTGGGGTAGCCCTCGGCCAGCCTGAATACCAGAGACTTAGTATTTCTGCGTCTGTTGCTGTCGCTTTTAGACTGACGTCAGGAGTATAAAGGAAGGCAGCTGATGCCATTGCACCAGTCTTTCTTGCTGCGGAGCCCAAAGCAGAAGCAGTTTGCACGAGTGCTGGTTGGCTGCTACCGGAGTTTCCTTTCTGAATTGAAGTTGAAGTCTTCAAAAGCTAAGTACCCCGTGTGGGATCCTTTTTTTTTTTGCATGTCATAAAAAGTTAATTGTCTCACCTGTGGAAAACTGGGACTTCCATTCCTACTGCGTCACTTGTCTGTGCCCAGACCATGACTACCCTTGTCGGTCCTGTGCTTTGTTTAATGCCAGAACTATTCGTCGATGGGCCCTTATTTTAGCCAGTTTTTTTTTCAGTTTACAGTCCTCTAATTCTGATATGGCTTCCATAAGCCATCCGACAGCTGAACTTCAGAAAAAAATGTAAAGATAAAGACAGACCGCACAGGACTAAACCTTCCGACTACGCTACCGTCAAGCTGGTAGTCAGTCCTCCAGAATTCAGTGAGACGCTTTCACAGCACCTGATGCCCACTTCAGTTAATTTGCAGGCCTCTACTGAGAGCCTTTCAGAGCCCGGTATACTGCAGAACTCTTCGTCAAAGAATCCTGCGGTTGTCTCTACCTTGGATGGGTCCGAAGCTGCTGTGCAGGCGCCTGCTTCCAAGGAAGTCCTTTGCAACACCGAATCCAGACATAAACTGACACCTTTTTTCACAGCTGCCGTTCTTTCTAAACCAGCCGAGTTCCTTAGGCCCAGGGGTCGAACCACCCCACAAGAAGCCACCTTCCAGACATTCTTTGGTGCCTGCTCCCTTGCCTCAGTCACAAATGCTTAGAATGGCAAAGGACCTTATGCTGATTAGGGGAAGCCAAGCCACTCCCTCAGAAAGAGATCTTTCTCCAGAAATTTTGTTTGAACAAGTCTGATGAATCTGATGCATCTAACTATGAAGACTTGCAGCCTCTCTATACATGTGAGGATTCTGATGCAGAGGAATCTGTTCCTTCAGCCTCTCCCCCAGAGGATTTTTCCTTTGGGGAAACCTTGCATACTTTAAGGGAGCATTTCAAATGGGAGAGTTTAAGACTACCCACAGTCTAAAAAGAGACTCAGTTCCTGGACCTTCCACAACATAGGCCCTTAGCCATCCCCTCAGTCCTAGATGTCTTCCTTGAATCCAGCGTGACTCCAGACACCCTCCCTCCTGCTCCCAGAAAGCCTTTAAGGTACTACAGAATCTGTAACTCTCTCAAATATCTCTCTAAAAACCTAACCCTGGACCCTGAGGTCATTACTCAAGGCCCAAGAGGAGTTAAAGCTACTTAAGCTAATAATCCCTCCCCCTCAGACAGGGATTCCAGAGCAATGGACAGATGGGGTAAAAAAAAGTATACACCTCAACTATAATTGCTGTCAGGCCACTAAATTGTCAGTTCTGTATGCTTAAATATCAGTAATATACCTTGGAACTCCTTAAACAAAAAATGTCCTCCTTTCCTGCATGGGCAGAATCTAAAGATTTACAGGAATTAATGCACTGTGCTGGTCAAGTAACTAAACACATTTTGCACTGCGGTTTTGATGCCCTAGGAGCTTCTTGCAGGGCAGCAGTCACTGGATCTGTCATTAGAAGACATGCATGACTTAAGGAACAAACCCCTGCCAGACCATGTCAAATCAAAATTGTTGGATGCGCCCTTGCACAAAGATAACTTATTTGGTACTAAAGCAGAAGTATTAAAAAAGATGGAATAAAAAGCAGACTGTTAAAGATTTCTTATAGTACAGGCCCCTTGGTTCAGCAGGTATTTTCCTTCCAAGCACTGGTCCTTTCCTGCACCTAGTAAAACAGGGCCAGCCTAGGCCATGTGCAAACAGACCTCTAAGACAGCAGTCCCATGTGTTGCAGAGATCTAAGCAGTGGACTGACTCCACTTCAAAGGCAAGGAGTTCTAAGCCACCCCCTTATGGCAAAAACTCATGACTCAACCCCACTACTTCTGCCCACCATCACATACCCCTAGGAGGAAAACTACTTTCACTCAACCACCTGGGCCACCATTACCATG
Source organism: Protopterus annectens (assembly GCF_019279795.1). Classification (NCBI taxonomy): domain Eukaryota; kingdom Metazoa; phylum Chordata; order Ceratodontiformes; family Protopteridae; genus Protopterus; species Protopterus annectens. The sequence goes on along the minus strand of NC_056746.1, from coordinate 1,118,253,635 downwards.
GACTAATGGGTTCTGAACATTGTGTCTTAGGAGTACATAATGTTAAGTTGTCTATCTCGCCTTCGTTCTTGCTGGTTGGGATCGGAGCCGATCCTCTGCTCCAACTTGGCCATCTTCTATAGCTCGGGAGCTGTTTACTGGCTTGAGGCTACCCCTTATCCCATGATGCCTAGCGCTAGCTACCCAAATCTTGTTTGCTGCTTCAGCTGCGAGGTGTCGTTCTTATTGGCTCAGGCTCATATAAATTTCTTGAACTGTTTTTTTGTCAGATTAGTGCTTTTTCTGGGAGTTTATTGTTTAAATTGTAGTCTGTAACTTGTGTTAGTTTAGTGTATTGGTAGTCCTTTCCCTTAGAACTCATTTAAATTAGTGAGTTCTCCCCCTCCCCCCATCCCTATCCCTTCTTGTAGGTTAGAGTTTAGTTTATCCTTTCCTTCTTTCGTATTGTTAGGTAGCCATTTAAGTTAGAGGCTTCCTAGTTTAAAAAAAAAAATCTTTAGCTAGTAGTATACTGTGGATTTTTGCCTTTTGTTGTTAGTGTTGTGCTATTTTATCGCTGTTCAGCCTTTCGGCCAAAATCGGTGTAGTATCTTATAGGTATTTTGTTAGATATGTCTAAAGAATCCAAGGTGTCAGGATTCAAGAAGTGTGACTCATGCTGTCAGAAAATGTCTCTGACAGATGGGCACACTTCTTGCGTCTATTGCTTAGGCGCAGTACACCTGCAGGACTCTTGTTCCATATGCCATGTGTTTAGCCCAAGAGTTCTGCAGGAGCACAAAAATAAGCTTATTCTGAGGGGTCTTCTCAAGCCCCAGGATTCACAGGCCAAGGCTCAGCCTGTGAAATCCCCAAAACCGACCAAATATTCGGCTCGGAGCCATCATTGGTTCAAACTTTACCTGCTACTTCAGCTCCGGTCGGAACTGAGGAGACTATCTCCCCGTCGGCTCCATCAGTGTCTTCGGAGCAGTCACGGAGCCACAAGAGGCTGAGGTCCCCTTCTCTGGAATCCATACATTCGGCTCCTCGGTCTACCCTGCTGCAGAGTGAGTGCAGTCACAGATCTTCCCACTCTTCTCAGTCCTCTAGGCTCTGATCACTACGTGGAGAGAGTGGTCAGTAGGTTTCTGAAGTTGCAGGCACTTGCCAAGATGTCCAGCCCTCCTCAACAGGTGTCAGCTCCGTCCACTTCTATCGATATTCCTCCAACTCCATTGAGCTCGGAGCTGGAGTTCGTTGGGGTTCAAGTCATGGAACCGTTGGCTACGATAACTATTTCTCCAGTTCCGTTGTCTGCTTTGAGTCCCTCGATGGTGCCATCCATCGAGGGATCTGGGCGCTGAGGCTCCCTCATTGGCTGCAAAGGGGCGAGTGGCATCGGACCCTTGTCCGACCCCATTCACCCTCTCGGAGCTTCGGCGCAGGTGAGCTCAGCTCCTACATCGGCTTCAGAGCCGTCTCCCTCAGTGCAGAGAAGGATTCAGATTTTCTTGGAACCGGAGCATTCTCTGCATCATGGCAGGGACGCCTTTGATGTCATGAGAAGTGTTCTGGCCACTGAGTCAGCTCCATGTTTGACCCCACCGGCTTCGTCCCCTGTACTGCCTGCGTCAACCTCTGTTCCTCCTCCAGACCCCAAGCATGGGGAACCGGTACTCAAGGGCACCCCATTGGGTGTTTCCTCTTCTTCCAAAGCCTCCCCTGATCATTCAGAAGAGCCCCCTGGGAAGAAGAAGTGCAAGAGGAAGCACACTGACTCCCCTGAGTCTGCCACTTCGGATACAGACTTAGATGAATTGGAAGGGTCCCTGAGATCCTTCTCTGAAGATGTTTCCTTCTCGGACACAGAGGGGAAACTGGACTCCCCTAGCCCCTACCGAGGATGTCTGTATTCCTGGATGCATTCGGTTCCTGACCTTCCACCTCCTGGGTTTCTCCGCCTTTTGATCCACTCATGTCAGTGGTGGCTCGAAAGGCTTGGTTGGCCCCTGATTCAGTGGAACCAACCCTGAGGAGACCCGGCAAGTTCATCACTGCACCCATTGATAAGCAGTTCCTTACCAAAGGTGTTCCTGTGGATGCCATGGTAGTAGCAGCAGCCACTAAGAAAGAGTTAGCGGAAACTTCATCTGTCCATCCTCCTAACGAGGATTCCAGGACTATGGATAGATATGGGAAGCGAATGTTTGCTTCAGCGACCTTTTCTATGAGGTCACTGAATTACTTATGCCATTTTACCCGGCTTCAGGGGGATCTCCTTAAAAAGCTCGGAGATACCCTTCAGGATCCATCAGCTGAAGGGGCTCGAGCTAAAGTGGCTTCTCAGCTGCCAACCCTTAATTCTGTAGTCAACTCCTCCATGAGGCTCATTTCCTATGCAACTGATGGTGTGAGTAGAGCTGCAGGTACAAGTGCGGCCCTTAGGAGACACGCATGAATGTGGCTATATAATTTTGTGGAACCCTTTAGAGCATCATTCACCATCACACTCCCTTTGATGGTTCCTTTCTCTTTGGACCACAAGTGAAAGACACTGACTAGGTGTGAAAAAGAAGGCAAGACTCTCTCTGCCGTGGGAGTCTGTTTTTCCACTCCTTCCAGACCATACCCCAGGGGTCAGAAGAGTGGTAAAATGTGGTTTTGAAAATCCCAGGGAGCCTTGCCTGACACATGTAGCGATCTTTTATCCAAGGGCAGGGGAGGAAACAACAGACTCTGCCTTCATGGCAGAGGGGGTCCACAGAATAAGGGCAGCAGAGAATCCTTCTCTGAGAAGCCCTTCCAGCATCCCTGAAGGGTTGCCAGGCTGCCCACCTCTGGAGGCAGTCAGGGGAAGACTATCTCTATACCCAAAAGCCTGGCAGAATTTAACGCAAGACAAATGGGTACACTCAATCATATCCGGAGGTTACAGAATTCCCTTCTTTCAACCCCCCTTACTTCCCTTCCAGATGTTCCACCCAATCTGAGGGACCAAGCAGTCATAGAAGTTTCAAAACTGCTAGAAAAAAGAGTCATCCCGAACTTACTCAAGGTTCTTTTTGGTACCAAAAAAGACAGGGGACTGGAGACCAATTCTGGATCTCAGCAGACTAAACAAGTCTGTTCAAAGAACAAAGTTTCGGATGGTCACGCTACAGTCCATTCTACCCTTTCTGGGTCAGGACAATTGGATGTGCTCCATAGATCTCCAGGATGCGTCAAATCACATCAAGATGGACAGGCGCTCCTGGAGGTTCCTTCGCTTCCGGCTGGGAGCCAGTCATTACCAGTTCAGAACTCTGCCCTTTTGTCTCACCACAGCCCCCAGGGTGTTCAAATGTATGGCAGTGGTCATGGCTCACCTAAGACATCGAGGATTCCAGGTGTTTCCATATCTAGACGACTGGCTCCTTACTGCTACTACCAGGCATCGACTTCTACAAGCCAGGGACTACACAATCACAATTTGCTCCCAGCTAGGCATTGCAATAAACTTCGAAAAATCTACCTTGTTGCCCTGTCAATCTAGTACCTATATAGGAGCAGACTTAGACACAAGGAGTAAGTCCGCAAGGCTACTGCCAGACAGGGTGACCACAATTCGACAGCAAGTACAAATTCTAATGCAGTGCAAAAGGGTCCAAGTCAGGTTGGTCCTTCAAACTTCTGGATTCCATGGCAGTGGCAATTCTTCTAATCATTCTGGCCTGTTTTCACATGAGAATTCTTCAGTGGCTTCTGTTCACACAGTGGTCTTTTCAACAGCTGCCCATGTCTCTCATGATCATGATTACAGAAACATGCAAAAGGCACCTTTCCTTTGGATGGTCTCCCCACTAGTGTCTCAGGGCAGACCATTCATTCAGCCCCCTCTGGTTGCCACAGTGACCACAGATGCCTCCCTGATAGGGTGAGGGGGGCATTATCAGGGCAGGACAGTCCAAGGCACTTGGCAGCCTCACAGGTACCATCTGCCCATAAACGTCTTAGAAATGAGAGCCTTGCTCCTAGCATTGCAAGCTCTTCAGGAGACTCTCCCTTCTGGGACCATTGCAATTCAAACGGACAGCATGTCAGTGGTGTGGTACATAAACAAGCAGGGCGGAACCAGATCATACCCCCTATGTTGAGAAGCACTCACTCTGGCAGTGGGCGATCTCCTCCCAACGATTTCTGATTGCAACGCACATCCTGGGAGGTCCAACGTCATAGCGGACATTCTCAGCAGAGCTATTCTCATGCCTCGCGAGTGGTCTCTGAATCAGGTAGTTGCAGATCTGATCTTCCACAAGTGGGGACAGCCTTGCTGCGATCTTTTTGCCACCCCTTTCAACAGCAAATGCAGCAACTACTTCTCCATTCTGCCGCTTCCCGGTCACTCTTCCAGAGACGCTCTAGTCCACGATTGGCCTCAGGGACTTCTTTATGCCTTCCCTCCATTTCCTCTTATACCGAAAATCATATGGAAAGCTATTTCGTTGGGTTGCAAAATGATCCTCATTGCCCCCTACTGGCTTCGACAGATATGGTTCCCGTTCCTGCACCGTTACCTTCTCGAGCAGCCCTGGACTCTGGATCCTATTCCAGACCTGCTGATTCATCAATCAGGCAGGCTGCATCAATCCCTCCAAACACTCCAGCTCACAGCTTGGTTGCTCCAATTCCAACCCTAGCCAGGCTTCCCAGCATTTCCTCGGCCGTTCGTGAGATTATTGTCTCCTCTCACAAGTCCCCCACTAGAAAGACTTATGCCAGCAAATGGAAACGTCTTTCTTGTTGGGCAGAGGCTAGGAACATAGATCTCTTTTCAGCCCCAGTACACGAAATCTTGGAGTTCCTAGCAGAACTTTTTCATTCTGGGTCCGCTTCTGCTACAATCAGGGTTCAATTGGCGGCCATCTCTAACTTTCATGTTGGGTTGTCTAATGTAAACATTATGTCTCATAAGCTGTGTAAAGCTTTTCTCAGAGGGACTACTCTCCTTAGGACCCCGGTGAGAGATCCCCCTCCTCATTGGGACCTTAATTTGGTACTAACCTCCTTAATTATGCCCCTTTTTGAACCAGCAGTATCCTGCTCTATTAAGTTTCTATCTTGGAAAACTCTTTTTCTGGTAGCTATTACTTCAGCCAAAAGCGTCTCTGAACTTCAGGCACTAAGTGTTCGTCCTCCATACTTAGTTTTTCATAAGGACAAGGTTGCTCTGAGGACCAATCCCTCTTTCCTTCCGAAAGTCTGCTCAGAAAATAATCTGAACCAATCTATAGACCTCCCTGTGTTTTTCCCTAACCACACCAAGACAGAATACAAATTACACCAATTGGACGTTCACAGACAATTGCGTTTTTACTTGCATAGGACCAAGGATACAAGGAAGTCGGACCAACTATTCCTTTCCTATGCTCTAGGCAAACAAGGTCTTCCAGTTTCTAAAGTGACCTTATCCAGGTGGTTGTCTCACATTATTACCTTCATTTATCAATTGAGAAATAGAGTTGCCTATCAAACCGAAAAGGTCATTCTACTAGGGCTTTGGCCACCTCTGTAGCCTTCCAATCTAGGTTGCCCATGCATTCTATTTATGCAGCTGCCACATGGACAAATCCCCATACTTTTATATCTCATTACAAACTAGATATGGTCTCCAGGAGCAGAGCTGACTTTGGTTCCACTGTTCTGAAGAGTCTGTTCCAATGAGCCACCCAGGATTGTAGGTGGTAGGGACGCTGTCCCAACCAGCAAGAATGAAGGCGAGATAGACAACTTAACATAAAGAAGTTATGTACCTACCATAATGTTCCATGTTAGTTGTCTTCATCTTGCCTTCCTTCTTGCATCCCACTCTGTCCCCCTGTCCTATTGGATCGAGAGGAGTTTTTTTTTCACTGACTGAGTGTTCTCTGGTTTGTTTCCTCTACTGACTTAAGAGTATGATAGGTATGCTCAACCTGTTTCTTGGGCAGGTTGGTTCTCTGGCTAAGTCTGCGGTTAGCTATTACAAACGAGATCTGGGTAGCTAGCGCTAGGCATCATGGGGTAAGGGGTAGCCTCGAGCCAGTAAACAGCTCTCGAGCTATAGAAGATGGCCGAGATCCCAACCAGCAAGAAGGAAGGCGAGATGAAGACAACTAACATGGAACGTTATGGTAGGTACATAACTTCTTTTTTTCCTTCAGCACCCTTCCAACCCCCAAAGAGTTCCCACATCTACCACCAAATCATTGGGCAGAGGCTCAAAAGCAAATCCATACCCTGCAATCCTTGGGAGCAGTAGAACACGCTCCTGCAGAGCAGATAGGCCAAGGCTTCTACTCCAGACTTTTTCTGGTACCCAGAAAAGAGGGCACCTGGCACCCCATCCTCAATCTGTCCATTTTAAAAACCTTCCTGGTGATCCCAAAATTCAAAATGCTTACCCTCCAGCAGCTGCTACCCATGCTGTCCAAGGACAGTTGGCTAGTCACCCTGGACCTAAAAGAGGCCTACCTGTACATTCCCGTTAGGAAGTCCTACAGAAAATATTTTCGCTTCAGGGCAGGATCTCAACACTTTTAGTTCTCTGCACTTCCCTTTGGCTTATCTACTGCTCCCAGAGTTTTCACAAAATGCCTGGCTCCGGCCATTGCTTTTTGCAGACAAAGAAATATTCAGATTTATCCCTACTTAGGTGACTGCCTTTTTCAGGCAGACAGCCATGAAAGCTGCTCAAAGACCTGGCCTTTGTAAAGGACCTACTAATCTCCTTAGGATACACAATCAACAAAAATAAATCCAAACAGGTACCCACCAAAAGGATAATCTTCCTGGGAGCAAGTCTGGACACAGCATCCCAAATGGCATGGCTAACACCAGAGAAAGTTTCATATCAGCTTACTTCTCTCAACTGGCCACCAAGCCCCAGCTTTCTGCAAGGGAAATCCTGCAAGTCCTGGGGTTCATGCCATCTTGCATACTCCTTATTCCACATACCAGACTGCATATGAGGAAACTTCAATGGTACCTAAAGAGCCTTTGGTGTCAACACACTCAAGATCTGGAAACTCTTCTACGTATTATTCCTTGCCTGAGGGAGGAATTTATTTGGTGGGCAATAGCCTGCTCCCACAACAAGGGACTGCCCTTCTCACATCTGGCCACCCAGATCCTCACCACAGACGCATCAAACTATGCTTGGGGTGCACACCTGGACGGCAGGTGCGTACAGGGCCAATGGAACCCCCAGCAATACCCCTTGCACATCAAGCTAAAAGAGATGATGGCTGTGCAGCAGGCCTCGATAGCTTTCAAACCCCTTCTCTCTCCAGGGGTTCTCCTGATCAAAACAGAGGCAACCCCACAGTGATGTGATACATCAACAAGCAGGGAGGGACTCGCTCCTACCCGCTGTGCAGGCTGGCCATGACCCTTTAGTTCACAGCCTCTTCCATGCATCTACACCTGTTAGCACAATACCTGCTAGGCTCTCTCAACTCCCTGGCAGACCAATTAAGCAGAAAACTGTTGGACCCCCCACAAGTGGCAGCTCAACAGAAACACCTTCTTAATAATTCTGAAATGGGAAACCCCGGAGGTCGACCCTCTTTGCCTCCCACACCAATCATCAGCTCAGCAAATTCTGCACCAGGGAGCATCACTGCATGGCTTGGAAAATAGATGTCCTGTCCTTCCCCTGGGTAAGCCTCAGTCTGTGCCTTTCCTCCCCTACCCCTCATTCCCAAGGTACTGATCAAAATAAGGGAGGAAAAACCAAGGACCATTCTCATAGCTCCAGACTGGCCCAGACAGCACTGGTACCCCTTGCTGCGCAGCCTGTCCCCGCTGCCTCCATGGCATCTTCCTCAGATTCCATACCTCCTAACACAGAGGGCAGGGGAATTTGTGCACCCCCAATTGCAGACACTCAATTTGGCAGCTTGGCTTATAACCTGACCAGTCTGCCCTCCTCGGTAGTCAGGTTCTGGATGTTATCCGAGAGGTCAGATGCTTTAGCACCAGAAAGTCTTGTGCAGGTAAATGGAAAGGGTTCTGCACTTGGATCCAGGCTAAGGGAGCCAATATGGCACAGCCCTCCATCCCTCTCATCCCGGACTACTTAGCTGACCTACTACACAGTGGTCTCTCTCTCCTCTCTATAAAAATTCACGCCTCTGCTATTTCCGCTCATTTTCCACTGAGCAGCCTCTTTTTTCACACCCTCTGATCAAGCAGTTCCTCGGAGGGGAAACAACTTGAGGCCCCCCAGAAGGGCACCAACACCAGCTTGGGACCTTAACTTTGTCTTGGAAAAGCTCACTCTGCCTCCATTCGAAACCGCTTTTTCTGGAGAGCTAAAATTTCTCTCCTGGAAGACGGCCTTCCTCCTGGCCATCTCTTCAGCCAGAAGAGTCTCTGAGCTGCAAGCACTCATGGCAGTGGAACCCTTCAGCATCATCCATGCAGACAGGGTATCCCTCAGAACTAATCCATCCTTCATGGCCAAGGTGGTATCAAGTGTGGCTCTTAACCAATCCATCCATTTGCCCACCTTCTTTCCTAACCATCAAAACAAGGGGGAATGGATTCTGCACTCTCTAGATGTGCACAGACACTATCTGGACAGGACTAAGCCCTTCAGAAAATCTGATCAACTGCTGGTTAGCTTTGCTTCAGGGGCAGAGGGCAAAGCCATCTCCAAGCAAACCATTTAAAAATGGATCACACGCTGCATCCATTTCTGCTACAAGCAGCATGGCAAGCCTCCCCCAAGGGGGTTAGGACCCACTCCACCAGAGCAGCCTCCACCTCGGCAGTATTTCTCAGAGGGGTCCCCACAAGGGACATCCTGGAGGCTGCCACCTGGACATCTGTTAACATCTTTACCAAACATTACCATCTGCCTCTCTCTTCTAAATCCAGGGCAGGTTTTGCCTTTACAGTCTTGCACGGCATGCTAGCCAGCCCCTAGCTTCCTTGACTGCCTCCACCCATTTCCTCAACTTTGGGAATCTACCCAAATGTGATGACTGCAACAGTGAAACATGAACGTAGGACAGCTGTGTACACTTACCATAAATGTAGATGTTTGAGCGTCTTCACTGTTGCAGTCCTGGTTTCCCCTCCCTCCTTCCCCCTTTTTTCTTTTTGTTACTTTTCTTCCTTGTTCTCCTTTCCTTAGAAGGGATGTGCCCCCCCCCCCACTGTTGGGGTCCTGCCACCAGAGCCTTGCCTCCTACTTTGGGGGCTCCTCCTCACCAGTTAGACAAGAAAAACTGATGTAATGGTGTCAGCTGCCTTCCTTTATACTCCTAACAATCTGACGTCAGTCTTCCATCGACAGCAACTGACACAGAAAAACTAAGTCTCTGGTATTCAGGCCAGCCAAGGGCTTACCCCAGCAGGGATAACCCAAATGTGAAGACTGCAACAGTGAAGACACTTGAACATCTACATTTATGGTAAATGTACACAACTGTACTTCTTGCATTGCAGGTTTTTCAGGACATTATTTCCAGAAGTGCAATTGCTATTCAGACAGACAGTATGTCAGTCACCTGGTATCCGAGCAAGAATAGAACATGTTATCCTGTTTGAGAGGCCATGAGAGTTTGGGTAGTGGGTGATTTCTTAGATGTTTCTTGTGGCAATGCACAAGTGGTCCCTAAGTCAGTGTTGATTGGATTTTTTGGCATTGGGGCACTTTCTTGCGACCTTTTCGCCTTCCTATCCAGCACCAGTCTCAACAGTTGTGCCTTAGTACCCCTCCCAGACAGTCACCCAGGGATGCTCTTCTGCATGCTTGGCCCTGTTGCTCTTGTACATACATCCCCACTTCCTTTACAAATAGCTTTTTTTTGTTGTTCTTTTAGATGGCAGCCTGCTGCAGAGCCACTGCAATCTTTTGGCCTCCTCAGATGTGGTTTCCCTTCCTCTGGCCTCTTCTGAAGCCCCCCCCTTGGGTACTGGATCCCATCCCAGATCTCATATCTCACCCAGCAGGTTTGAATCTGTGGTGGCCAGAAGTCCCAACCTTTCACTGACTTCATATTTTGTCCTTCCAAAAACGGTCCACCAGGAAGTTGTATCCTAATAAATGGAGGTTTGTTATGCAGACAGAATTTCATAATCTTGATCTTTTGTCTGCCCATCTTGGAATCCATTTTAGATTTCCTCGCAGAGTTTTCAGTTAGCCTGAAGATGTTCTTCATCTCACATTGCTGCAGTCCTTACACTTGGGTAGTCCGCTGTCCTCGGTCGGCCCGAATATCAAAGTATTAGGCTGACGTCGGTCAAGGGGCTTTAGACTGACATCAGAACGTCAGGGTACAAATGCGCATGACCGACGTCATATCCTCAGTCTTTTTTGCCGCATGGTCCGATGCAGAAGCAGCGTTGCAAGTGCCGTCGTTCTGAAATTTTGGTCGATCGAGTTTCAGACCGAGTCAAAGTTGGCTAAGTACCCGTTGGGGAATATTTTAGTTTTTCTTGCCTCAGTGGTTTACCGGATGTCAGAAAAGTGAATAACTGTATTTCTTGTGGGAAGCAGATACGCATAGGGACTATCATACTTTGTGTATTCCTTGTTTGGGGCCTGAGCACGACGTTGTTGGGTGTCGCTTTTGTGCTAGGTTCAATAAACGCACTATTAAGCGAAGGTTAGATTGTGCCAGGTTGGTCTTCGGGAAGCGGTGCAATTACAATATGCCGCCGGATGCTCCGCCCGCTTCTTCAAGAAGCGAAAAGACAAAGCTGCTAAGCCCAGGCAAGAAGAGTCGTCCGCATCGACACGGTTCTTTAGAGGTCAGTGGAACCGGTGGTTCCACGAGGCTTCTCTGGAATCCCAGGGAGAGACTTTGATATTGCAGGATGTGGCCTCTCAGGAGGCAGGTCAGGCTGAAGGGGCTTCTCAAGTTACTGTACTCCCCTCCCTTCCTAGGGGTTAGGCCCTCTCCTTCTGTTTCCAAGGCTTCTCCCAGAGGCAGGCCAGGTTTAACTTCTGTTGGTGCCACTCCTAGTTCTACAGGATCTGTGCCCAAGAAGCACATGCTTAAAATGGCAGAAGATTTAATTACTTTGATTAGAGGTTCTTTGCCCCTCCTGATAAGAGGCCTAGGGTGGAACCAGAGTTGGGGAGTTTTGAGCAGGCTTGGATGTTTCAGAGTCCTCGGCTGAAGACTTGCAGGAGTACTCTCCTTATTCTGATTCTGATGCAGATGATTGACTCCTTCTGCCTCTCCTCCAGAGGATTTTTCTTTTCAGAGACTCTTCATTCCATGAGGGAACATTTTAAGTGGGAAGGTCAGGACTTCTCTGATTCCAGGAAAAGGCTTAGGGAATTTTGCTTTTACCCCAGCATAGGCCTTTGGCTATACCACCTGTTCTGGATGTTGTGGAAGATGTGTTTGCAGAGGCTTCACTTAATCCTGATTCTTTGCCTCCTGCTCCTGTTAAACCGGATAGGTATTACAGGGTGCCTGAGGCTCATAAATATCTTTATAAGAGTCCTAGGGCGGACCCAGAAACTGTTAGTCAGGGACCTAAGGGTGTCAAGGCCTCTGTTGTAAAAAATCTGGTTCCTCCAGATAAAGAGGCCAGAGCTTTGGATAGATGGGGAAAGAAAGTCTATACTTCTTCCACCTTAGCTATGAGGGCTTTGAATTGTCAGTTTCACATGTTGAAATATCAAAATTATCTTCTTGCTCAATTGAAGTCTAAGGTAGATGCTCTGGCGGAAGGCATTGAGTGTAAGGAATTACAAGATTTGGTACATGTCTCTGAACAGGTGGGTAAGCATTCTTTACAATGTGGTTTTGATGCTGTACAGGCCTCGTCTAGGGTGGCTGCCACTGGGTCAGTTCTTCGCAGGCACGCCTGGCTGAGGGATCAGAATTTATCTGACCATGTTAAGACAAGGATTTTGGATGCTCCTTTACAGTCTGATGTGTTGTTTGGTTCTCCTGTGGAGTCAGTCTTGAAGAAAATGGAAGACAAGGCTAAGTCTATGCAGGCTGTTAAAGATTTTTGCAAGTTCAGCCTCCAGTTTAGTAGGAATTGGCCTGCTAAGGGGTGGACGATCCTTCCTATGATTCACAGTCTAGGGGTAGATCTAGACGTGGTAGGGGCAGAGCTCAGAGCTCCTTCAGACCTAGAACAGGGAGTTCACCTGCACAATCTTCGGGTGAGGGCAGGGGCCAGTCCTTTCGTAAACAGGCCCAATGACCTACCTTTTCAGCTGCCAGATCCTTCTTGCCTGGCAGCACCTTTGGGAGGAAGGTTGGCACTCTTCAAGGAAAATTGGAGTTTGATTACCCAAGACAGATGGGTATTGGATATCATACACCAAGGTTACAGGTTTTATTTCCATACCTTGCCTCCTTTCAAAGGCATGCCGGACGTTCCTCCTCAGCAAAGACTAGAGGCTCACAAACAAATTTCTCTGCTGCTTCAAATAGGGGCCATACAACCGGTCCCTCTGCCAGAAGTGGGCCTAGGATTTTATTCTCGCCTGTTCCTAGTACCAAAGAAGGGGAACACGTGGAGACCAATTTTGGATTTATCTATCCTCAACACTTATCTGGACATTCCCAAGTTCAAAATGTTGACGTTACAACAGCTTTTACCTCTGCTGGGCAAAGATCACTGGATGGTGACTCTGGATCTCAAGGAAGCTTACCTTCATGTTCCTATCAGGCTAAGTTGCAGGAAGTATCTGCGTTTTCGGGCTGGAACTTCTCATTATCAGTTCTCTGCATTGCCCTTTGGCTTATCTACTGCGCCCAGAGTGTTCACGAAGGTTCTGGCTCCGGTGATAGCTTTCTTCAGGCTAAGAGGAATACAGATTTATCCTTATTTGGACGATTGCCTGATTCTGGCCCAAGGAAAGGACGAACTTCTTCATCATTTACAATATGTGATAGCAGTGCTAAGATGCCTGGGGTATTCTGTGAACGAAATAAAGTCCAGTCTAGTACCCTCTCAGGACATGTGCTTTCTGGGTGTGAGACTGAATACAGCATCCCAGATGGCCTTTTTGACCCCGGACAAACAAAAGAATCTTTCCCTTTACTTCCATCAATTGTCTTATCAGTCCAGGCTGACTGCAAGGACAGTCCTTCAAGCCTTGGGGTTCATGGCATCTTGTATTCTGGTGCTTCCCAATGCCAAACTGCATATGAGGAAGCTACAATGGTATCTCAAAATGTATGGACACAGCACTGCCAAGATATGGACACTGTCATTCAGATAATACCTTGCATTCAAAAGGAATTTTTGTGGTGGGCTCAGGAATGTCACCTAAACAAGGGACTCTCTGTGACCCGCCAGAGGCGAGTCAGATTCTAACGACAGATGCCTCAGACAAAGCTTGGGGAGCTCATCTAAATGGAAAGTGGGTACAAGACACGTGGCCTGCCAGACTTCAACATCTACATATCAACTTGAAGGAGATGTTAGCAGTCCAATTTGCATTAATAGCTTTCAAGGATTTACTTCTTCCAGGGCAGGTGTTGGTTCTAACAGACAACACAACTGTCATGTGGTACATCAACAAGCAAGGGGGAACACATTCTTATCCTCTATGCAGACAAGCAATGATTTTGTGGGAGACTGCTCTCAGTTTACAGCTAAATCTTCAGGCAAGGTTTCTGCCGGGAGCACAGAACTCCTTAGCAGATGTGTTGAGCAGACAAATTATGGATCCCCACGAGTGGAAATTGGATCCTCATGTATTTCAGAAATTGACAGTGTTATGGGGAACTCCAGACATAGATCTGTTCGCTTCTCCACTAAACTACCAGCTGCCAAAGTTTTGCACAAAAAGGTTTCATCCCACTGCTTGGAAAGTGGATGCTCTTTCATTCAATTGGAGCAAGCTTCATGTGTATGCCTTTCCACCTCTGCCTCTCCTCCCAAAGGTACTCCTGAAGGTCAGACAGGACAAGCCAAAGATGATTTTAATAGCTCCAGATTGGCTTCGACAGCACTGGTACCCATTACTGAGAAGTCTGGTACGGGAGCCTCCATGGCCTTTACCTTCGATTCCACACCTGCTGTCTCAGGAGAACAGTCATTTACTCAATGTCAAACTTCACTCTCTTCACCTAACAGCCTGGCATATTCTGTTTTGAACCCTGGAGGGTCTCAGCTTCCACAGCAAGTTTTGAATGTTATTTTGGAGGCCAGAAGGCCTAGTACAAGGAAAGTGTACGCAGATAAATGGAAGAGATTTTTATTTTGGAGTACAGCAAAGGATTTTGATGTTTCTGAGCCTAATTTAAGTGTGGCTCTTCAATATCTTACTGAGTTACTGGACAAAGGTTTGTCATTCTCTTCTATTAAGGTTCATGCTGCAGCAATTTCTGCTCACTATGACTGTGACCCACCATTGTTTTCTCATCCTTTGTTTAAGCAATTCCTTAGAGGGCAAAGAATATAAGACCCCACGTAGAGCTCCTACTCCTGCTTGGGATCTCAATTTTGTGTTGGAGAAACTCACTCTACAACCTTTTGAGCCTGCAGCTACTGCCGAGTTGAAATATTTATCATGGAAGACTGCTTTTTTGTTGGCCATTACCTCTGCAAGAAGGGTTTCTGAATTACAGGCCCTTATGGCGGTTGAGCCTTTCTTAATTTTCCATAAGGATAGGGTATCTTTGCGTACTAATCCTTCCTTTATGCCTAAAGTGGTTTCTAGTGTGGCTTTAAACCAAACTATTCATTTGCCTACTTTTATGCAAACCCCAAAATAAAGGGGAAAAGATTTTGCACACTTTGGATGTACACAGGCAGTTGCGATATTATTTGAGCAGAACTAAAGGGTTCAGGCAGTCTCAGCAGTTATTTGTTTCATTTGCTTTGGGTTCTCAGGGCAAGCCTGTGTCAAAACAAACTATTTCTAAGTGGATTGGGTTTTGTATTGCTTTCTGTTATTCCCATCATGGTAAGGAGATTCCAGCTGGGATTAGGCCTCATTCCACTAGGGCTACTGCCACTTCTACAGCTTTTTAAGGGGTGGCAACTAAAGATATTTTGGAGGCAGCTACTTGGAGTTCAGTGCATACTTTCTCTAAGCATTATCACCTTCCACTTTACTCTAAATCTAGGGCTGGTTTTGCCACTGCAATTTTACAGGGCATTTTGGCAGCTCCTACTGCTTTATAGTTTTGCCATCCTCCCTTACCTCTGCTTTGGGATTCTACCCAAGTGTAAGGACTGCAGCAATGTGAGATGAAGAACATAGTACAGTTTTGTACCTACCATAAATGTAGATGTTCGAAGATCCACATTGCTGCAGTCCAATTTACCCTCCCTCCTTCCCCTCTGTAGTTAGAGGCGGTTGTGTGGGTTGGGTTGTAAATATTGTGGATATTGTATATATTGTACATATGATTAGTGCAAGGGTGGTTGGTTGTTTTTGCTGTCTTTGGGTTTTGACCTTTCTTTTTAGGGTCTTCTGACATCTGGGGCAAGAAAAGACTGAGGATATGACGTCGGTCATGCGCATTTGTACCCTGACGTTCTGATGTCAGTCTAAAGCGCCTTGACCGACGTCAGCCTAATACTTTGATATTCGGGCCGACCGAGGACAGCGGACTACCCAAGTGTAAGGACTGCAGCAATGTGGATCTTCGAACATCTACATTTATGGTAGGTACAAAACTGTACTTTTTCAATAAAGTACAACTGGCAGCTATTTCTAATTTTCATGTTGGCAGAGGTAATGTGTCTCTAGCTTCCCTTAAGATAGTCAAGGTATTCTTTAAGGGTGTTTTTGCAGATTACTATCAAAAGCTTGAAACTCTCAACCGTGAACGTAGGAAGTAGTTAACTTCATTTGATCAGCTACCTGTGGGTATCGGATCCATCCTCGGATCCGAGCCGGCAGCTTTCCAAGCTGAAAGATCTGAGCTCTCAGCTCCTCCAACTTAACCATAATGCCCTGCTACCTCCCTCCAGTCCTCCGATCTTATTTGCCATGGCCTCTGACAGCTTTAAGCGGCGAGCTCTTGGCATTGGGTGAGAGTTTCAAAACTTTTAAAAACCTTTTAAAACTATTTCCTAAGAACTTTTGTGTGTTGTGTGAGTGTAGTAGGCCCTTAGTTTTCTGTCTTTATATTTTTCTCGGGTTTTTTGTGGTAAACTTACGGTTTAAATTTAATTTCTTCCCTCCCCTTTACTGTGTGTGTGTTTGTGTGTGGTCGTGCGATGGCTGAAGGGCCTAAGGCCATTTTTTCTAAATGCACTGAGTGTGGCCATAAGCTGTCCCCAGCAGATGGCCACACTCAGTGCGTTCTCTGCCTAGGGGTAGCCCACTTGTCTTCTGGCTGCCAAGTGTGTGCAGCCTTCAACCCCTGGGCTGTTATGGATAGGAGGAATAAGTTAATCCTGGTGGGGGTTTTGCCCACGGATTCTTCTTTCTCCTCTCCCTCTAAGGCACCAGCCGCGGCTGTCCTGCCTTCAGTTCCCCCTCCCCTGACTGGGACTCAGCCTCCCTCTGTGTCTCAGGGAGAGGGGGACTCTTCTACAAGAGAGAAGAGGCACAGGGACAAAGAGCGGCATAAGAGGCGGGCAGAGTCTCATTCCTCTGCTCCGCCAGCTAAGGTAGTTAGCCCTCCTAGGAGGGTCTCCGGATCTTCACCCTCTCAGCTCCGTTCCCCCCCCCCCGCTTTTCTCCAGATTCGGAGGAGGAGTACCGGTCTTCCTCTAGGTCATCGAGGCGGCCTTCACAGCCCGCTTCGACGACCTCTTTGAGTTCCACCAGAAGCATGTCTGACGCTGATTTGGACCGGATGATGCGTCGATTCTTACAGGCCCAGGTGCAGATGGGGGTGCTCCTGCCCCCCCCTCCAGGGGCGGAGCTCGGCCCCTTTCTTTGCCCCAATTGCTCCTTCTCCGATTCGCTATCGGGTTTCGGAGTCTTTGGATCCGAGCCATCTCTGACCCGGGGAGTCGTCGGCGACAACAATGGTGGCTTCTTTGCCGACCGTACCCTCGAGCGTGTCGGATCCGAATTCTCGGGGCCGAGAGCTGAGCTTCGGATCCGCAGGGGTGAGTGTGTCTTTGGCTCCATTTCGGTCGGAGCACACTCCCCTTTCGGGTCTGATTGCATCGGCTCCAACACCGGTCCTTGTGTTGGAACCAAGGGGGCTGCTCTTGGAGCCAGAGGAGAGTGGTTCGTCCTCTGCTTTAGACGTAGTGGAGAGGGTTCTGTCGAGGAGTTCCAGGTCCCCGGTCTGGGCTACAGATCCATCCGTCACTCCCACGCATTTTGGCCTATCTTCCATTGTCCGGCCCCAGGGACACCTGCGTCAGTGCTGCAGTTGGTTCCTGTAGGGGAACAGGACCCCGTTGGTGAGCCCTCCTCGGACAGTCCCACCGAGGAGGTCCCTCACAAATGAAAGTGCAAAAGGAGGCACTTGGACTCCCCTGAGTCCCTCACAGAGGACACGGACTTAGAGGAAGGGGATGGTTCCCCAAGGTCACCCCCTGAAGACATCTCCTTTGGAGACATTATGGAAATGCTACGTATCAGAGGAGGGTGGTCTTCCCAAAAACCTTCCTCCGATGAGTCTGTGTTTCTGGAGGCATTTGCTACACGAAAACTGCCAGACAAACTTGTGAAATAAAAAACCCCGATGGAAGCTGCAACAGGCGTGGTGAAATAAATCCAATAACCAAGCGATAGCTGTAAAAGCTGTTATGTTAGCACTTTATTAAACAAGAACTTTCGGTAGGTTAATAACCCACCTTCCTCAGACAAAACAATTGCTAAGAAGTAATAGGGAGTTTAAATACACTTGTCCCTCCCAGTTAATCAAGATTTAATTGATTTCCATCTTCAATTAAAGAAATTCCCTTTTAACCATTTGTGTGCATTACAAATAAAAACAATTTTTTATGTATTAATAAAAGCACTTATGTTAAAAACACATTATTTAAAAACATCCTTTAAGAATGATCTTTACGTACAAGTTATTAAAACTATTTTTCTTATTAATTAAATAATATAATATACAATAATCCAACCCCTTATAGAAATACAGAATTGTTTCTGCTAGAGTTACAATTATATAAACCAGTACATATGATAAAGTGATCACAGGCTCCTGTAACTATACTGGGGGGGGGGGGCAACCCACCCCTATTTCTCCAATGAACACAAAAAACGCAGGCCCGTCTACCTCTTGAGTGTCCCCCTGGCTGATCCCCTGGTAGACTTGATTACTACCAGGGCTTGGAAGGAGCCAGACACCGTGGAGCCAATCCCTATAAGACCAGACAAAATACTCAGTCCCTCTCCTAACAGACAGGCATGGAATAAAGGTTCCCCAATAGATGCCATGGTGGTGGCGGCCGCCACTAAGAAGGAGCTAGCACAAGAAAGTTCCTCGGTCCATCCTCCTGATAAGGAATCTCGGATGATGGACTATATTGGAAAACGGATGTTTGCTTCAGCTACCTTTTCTATAAGGGCGCTGAATTACCTGGCACACGTCATCAGGCTCCAGCGGGACTTGATAAAAGAATATGCTGGAGCTCCCCCAGAGTCCATGGCGGCCGAGGACAAATGGACCCTCTCGGCTTGCATGGCCACTCTAAAGTCAATTTCTAGCACTTCCATGCGGCTCCTCTCCCATGCCACGGAGGGAGCAGCTAGAGCCAGCGAAGCAGGGGCTGCCTTGCAGGGGTCGCCTTGCGGCACCACACCTGGCTTTGACTTTGCGGAACCCTTCAAGGCGTCCTTTGTGAACGCTCCCTTTGACGGTTCTACGCTATTCGGCAAAGCCGTCTGCGACACGCTGCTCCAGAGCGAGAAAGACGGGAAGATGCTGTCTGCCATCGGGATCCACTTCTCTAATCCTCAAAGGTCCTTCTCAAGGAACCAGAGAGGACAGAAGATGTGGTAACGGAAGTTCAAGCAGTCCCGTCCTGCTCCGGACCCTTCATCCTTCAGAGGCAGAGGAGGACAAGGTGCACGCTGGCCCAGAGGGGAGCCAAAGAATTTCGGGTCCATAGATCCTTTCTCAGATCGGCCCGCGCAGCAGCCATGAGGGCTTGCCTGGCTGTCCCTCTCTGGAGGCAGTCGGGGGACATTTTACGGAGCACCTACAAAGTTGGGAGTCCATTACTACAGATCGTTAGGTGCTCCGAATAATATCCAGAGGTTACACTATTCCCTTTCTGTATCTTCCCCCTCTCACGACTCGCCTTCCCGATGTCCCACCCGATCAAAGGGATGTGGCGGCTTCAGAAATATCGAAGTTGCTAGAAAAACGGGCCATCCAGCACGTCCCACCAGAGTAATCCAGATTAGGCAATTACTCCAGGTTCTTTTTGGTGCCAAAAAAGATGGGGACTTGAGCCCAATTCTGGACCTGTCATCTCTAAACCTGTTTGTTGCCAAAGAGAAATTCCGGATGGTCCCTCTACAATCTATTCTCCCCCTCCTACAGGAGAACGACTGGATGTGCTCCATAGACCTCAAGGATGCATACTACCACATTCTCATGGACAGACGGTCCAGGAGGTTTCTCCGCGTTCGGCTAGGAGCCAGTCACTTTCAGTTCAGGGTTCTTCCATTCGGCCTCACCACAGCCCCCAGGGTGTTCACCAAGGTCATGGCAGTTGTAGCAGCCCACCCGAGACTTCAGGGAATTCAGGTCTTTCCGTACCTGGACGATTGGCTCCTCACCGCCCCCACCAGGCATCTGCTTTGCTCCGCCAGGTATTATTGGCCCAGCGTCTAGGCATTACTATAAATTTTCAGAAGTCATCTCTTCATCCTGTGCAAGTTCTGGATTTTATAGGGGCCAGGATAAATACGCGCCAGGCCAAAGCCTTTCTAACAGTGGACAAGTTGCGCAACTTGTCACTACACATAATGGCGCTCCTAAAGTCTCCAGCCCCACCTGCAGAGTTGGTCCTGAGAGCCCTGGGCTCCATGGCAGCAGCCATCAGCCTGTCACCTCTAGCACGATTGCACATGAGTCTTAAAATGGACTCTTCAGGTTCAGTGGTCTCTCCTACTTCACCCATTGGAGTCTCCAATTCCCCTGAGCAGGGTTTGCAGGAACTCCCTTCTTTGGTGGCTCCATTCCCGAGAGCTCCGGGAAGGGAAACCATTTGTGATGCCTCAACCCCAAGCCACGCTGACCACGGACGCTTCTCGCCTTGGGTGGGGAGGGGGCATTTAATGGGAAGAACCGTCCAAGGCACGTGGACTTCCTTAGAGACCTTTCTGCATATCAGTGTCCTGGAGATGAGGGCGGTGTTTCTAGCGTTGCAAGCCCTTCAAGACCTTCTTCCTCTAGGTACTATTGCAATTCAGACAGACAACATGGCTGTAGTCTGGTACATCAACAAACAGGGAGGAACCAGATCTTACCCTCTTTGTTGAGAGGCTATGAGAGTTTGGGACTGGGCGATTTCCACCATCCGCTTTCTGGTAGCAATGCTTATTCTGGGTCGGGCCAACATTCTGGCGGACAAGCTGAGTCTCTCGATCCTCACACCTTACGAGTGGTCTCTAAACCCATCGGTAGCGAATCAGATCTTCCTCATATGGGGTCAACTTTGCTGCAATCTTTTTGCTTCTCCTTCAAACACAAAATGCAGCAAATGTTTCGCTCTGATTCCCCCAACAGGGGAAGAGCCCCAGAGATGCTCTGGTTCATGCTTGGTCCCCTGGTCTCCTTTATGCTTATCCTCCTCTTCCGCTAATGACAAAATTTCTGCAGAAAGCTCATTGGTTGGGGAACAAGATAATCCTCATAGCCCCATTCTGGCCTCGCCAGATCTGGTTCCCTTACCTGCGGTCTCACAGTGTAGTTCCTCCTTGGATCTTAGATCTCATTCTGGAACGGATCTCTCATCCTGCGGGATTACAACCCCCAAACCTGGGCGACCTCAAGCTCACTGCTTGGTTGATCCAGTTCCACTAATATCAAGGACTCCCGGTATCTCATCTCCCGTAAAATCTATTCTGGTAGCAGCACATAAACCTTCCACCAGAAAGATCTACAGAAGTGAATGGAAGCGTTTTTCCATCTGGGCCAAAAATAGGGATTTAGATCCTTTTACTGCTCCCATTCCAACGGTTCTTGAATTCTTGTCCCATATCTTTTACCAAGGAGCTAGTGCTTCTACAGTCAAAGTCCAAATGACAGCTATTTCCCATTTCCACATAGGGGATAACTTTGGCCCCTTAGCATCCGCTAAGATATGCAAAACATTTTTGAAGGGCACTTTTCTGTTGAAACCTCCGGTCAAGAATGCGGTTCCACCCTGGGACTTGACCTTGGTTCTTCAGGCATTGACTGGCCCACCCTTTGAACCGGCTGCTTCGGTTAAGTTAAAAATTTTTATCTTGGAAAATGGCCTTCCTGATTGCAATTACTTCAGCCAGGAGAGTATCTGAGCTTTAAGCCATTTGTATGAAACCCCCGTATCTGGTCTTCCATAAGGACAGAGTGTGTCTCAGGACTAACCCTTCTTTCTTGCCTAAGGTGGCTTCTGAATCCAATATCAACCAATCCATTAATTTGCTTGTGTTCTTCCCCAACTTTCAGAACAAAGGGGAATACAGATTGCACTTATTGGATGTGCACAGACAATTGCGTTTTTACTTGCACAGGACAGCCACTACTAGGAAATTTGATCAACTCTTTGTGTCTTTCTCTACACCATCTATAGGTAAGCCTATTATGAAAGTTACCTTGGCCAGATGGATATCCCAATGCATCGTGCACGCGTATTTAGCCTCAGGCCAGCCTGAACCCTTAGGTGTCCATGTCCATTCTACCTGGTCTATGGCTACTTCTGCAGCATTCTGGTCGAGAGTTCCTCTAGATGACATCTACTCAGCAGCTACTTGGTCCTCTTCTCATACCTTCATTTCTCATTATAAGTTGGATCTGATATCCAGGAGTAGGGCATCATTTGGCTCCACAGTGCTCCGGAATATCCTTCCTTGAGGTCCGCCCAAGGTTTTAGGTAGCTAGGGACTCTGTCCCACAGGTTGCTGATAAAATGAAGTTAACTACTTCAGATAAAGAAGTTATGTACTCACCATAACATTCCATCTGAGTAGGTAACTTTTTCTGCAACCGACCCCCCCCTTCCCCCTAACCTGTTTCATGGTTATTTCTATGACATAAGGTTTCACCTTGTCTTGCATTAGGTTAGTGTTCCTCTTTCAAGGGTCTTAGTCTGTTTTTGTTTTAGGCAAACTCAATCTGAGGACTGGAGGGAGGTAGCAGGGCATTATGGGTAAGGGGAGGAGCTGAGAGCTCGGATCTTTTAGCTTGGAAAGCTGCTGGCTCGGATCCAAGGATGGATCCGATATCCACAGGTTGCAGACAAATGAAGTTACCTACTCAGATGGAACGTTTTGGTGAGTACATAACTTCTTTTTTACGCGATGCATATGCTCGACTCATAAATATTAATTAGGTCCAAAGGTCGATGCAGCAACATTGACAACGTTCTGTTGATATTAATGTTGGCAGCTACCATTGCCAACCATGCTTCATGTCCCTGCCTTGTGTACGTCCTTATTAACTGAGGGACACTTGAATGTCGACATTCCGACAGTGGCTCCTATCATCTTCGAGGAGGTTGCTGTCGTGTAACTGACTTTCAACAATTTGATTGTAAACCCTTTTTTGCTACATCCACAGTGCAAAATCCAGTTCCTCCCTGGGATTTGCCTTTTGTGTTGCAAGTTCTTGAAGGCCCTCCATCTGAACCTTCAGCTACTTTTGACTCGAAACTTTTGTCTTGGAAAACTTGTTTTTTGGTAGCAGTTACTTTTGCTAGGAGGGTTTCAGGATTGCAAGTTCTTGATTCTTCATCTCCTTTGTTTTTTCATAAAGACAAGAGTTTCTCTTTGTACGAACCCTTCCTTTTTACCTGAAGTAGCTTCAGAGAATAACAGATCTATTCATCTGCCTGTATTCTTTTCTAGTTTTTCCAATAAAGAATACATTCTGCATTGCTTGGACGTTCAAAGACAACAGATTTTTTTCTGGATCGTACAAAAGTTAATCTAGTCAATTATTGGTCTCCGTTTCAAAATCCAGACTGGGTTCACCTGTTTCAGAAGTAACTATCCAAGTGGCTGACATTTTGTTTGTAATTCGACCAGAGCTATGACTACTACAGCTTTCTTTTCTAGAGTACCAATGGATGAGGTTTGTGTAGCTGCCACTTGGCTGAGTCACCACACCTTTGTAGACATCATCAGATATGTCAGTTATGTATGTAGCATAGTGATAGATCACTGTTGTCCGTCTCCATCTGGTTCAACCTTTCGCCCCATCCTACCCCCAGTTTTAGTGGCTTGGCAAATCTTTCCATTATGACTGAACAGGGGAGGTTGTCTGCTCTTTACCTTTGAGTCCTTCATCCTTCTTTAATGGATGGTAATAGCTATATGCAGATGTGGTGAAAGTGTTCGCAATGGTACGAACTCTGAGGATTAGGGTGAGGAATGGGGGGGTTATGGATAAAGGAAGGCAGAGCCAAGCAAGTAGAAGACTTACAAATTTGGCCGGTCTGATCCAAGTTGGATTCGAAGCCTCACAGGTTGAACCAGACAGAGATGGACAACCCAGTTTATAAATATACTATCAGCTGCATTTTGTTTATCTAGAGCTGTAATTTGAGGCTAAGCAGTTCTGCCTGTGCCTAGTTGTTGAGATATTTAGAAAAACAAAATTTATGACACTAAATATTTTATGAACAAAAATAAATCTCTCTTCCAGCAGTAGCCAGAGGTCAAATCAGTACAGTTGTTTGCCATCGTGTAAGCTTTAAAATGAAATACTTTAATACTTGTATGTGGCATGATTTTGGAATTAATGCAAATATGAGCAAGCAATATTTGATACTTAGAGATACAGTAAGGTGTAACCCAGGGAGACACCTAGAGGTGTCTCTCACCTGTAATGATTTTGCTTGGTCTTGATTTAGATAAGGCCTTGCCAGTACCATTCTCCTGGCAATCCATTTTTTTCTCTGGCTACAGCTTGTTAAATATTCACTGTCCTGCTTCTGTTCTACTTGTATCAAAAACAGAAAAAATGTCTCAAGCTATGGTTACTCTAGTATAGCTAAAGACTGTTCCACAGACCACTGACTTAATGCTGTGACTCAGTCTGTGGCTATAATGGCCACTATGGACCTGGGGTTAGACATATCCTTAGGGGCAGTTCTAGTATCCATTACAAGTATGGGAGAATCAAGAACTCTAGATACAAGAGTTCTCCAGGAAAAATCCCTCTTGCCAAGGATAGTAGGCTGTCCCCAGACCACTCTCCCAACAGAGATATTACTGGAGGGGGGAGCAATAATCTAATTACAGGGCAGATGAGCAGGTTGTTTCTGTATATATGTTTGACATCTCTTGTCTGTTTTTTTGTAGTCATTTAATGCCGAGGGAAGTTTGCCTTTTCATGGTTCCAAGTATGGTCAGAGACTGGGGAGATTCTCCTCAGGATTCCCATCACCCAGAACTCTCGACACTTTAGTGAACCTGAAGTTAATCCTAGACATATTTTTCCTTTGCTGTTACTGTTCTAGATTTGGGGATTTTTTTTTCTTGGGAACAAACAAGCTCCCCCAGAACTGGGCAGATGATATGATCTATATAATGATGAGGTTCCTAGTTCTGCACCTATTACTCCTATTTTGCCAGCTCTAGAAGATTTTTTTTAAAGATGCCGACAAGGCTCCTGACTCACTGGCTGCAGTTCCAAAGAAAGCTGATAAAACAATATAGGGTCTCTGCAGATTATAAATGTGTTTAACTGTCAGCCTGACCTTGCTGCAATAACTCCAGCAGGAACAGCTAAGAAATCTTTGATTTCCTCTAACCCTGTACCCACTGATAAGGAGGGAAAGTAGTTAGACAAACATAACCGTTTGCTTCTACTAATTTGACCTTTAGGATCTTGAATTATGAGGGCTGTATGGACGTTAGTGCTAAAATATGCTTGGAGTTTGGAAGAGTTTGCTGCTGCTTATGAAGGTATGTCATATTTGAACCAGATCGTGTCTAATGACTCGAGTTTCTAAACATGCCCTTGAGAAGTGTGTATGATTGTGCTGACACTGTCTAGAGCTTCTACTTCTTTTGTGGTATTGGGAAGATTTGTTTGGTTGCATAATCAGAATTTTTTTTCTTAATTCTCCTTTTAGCACAAATGTATTTGAGCCTGGAGTTCGCTACACAGTACTATAAACAGTGCAATGATGTAGGTAAATTTATGGAATTTCTAGGATTTTTCAGTTACCTGGCTTCTGCCCTAACAATGCTACTTCTCAAGCTTTTAAAGGACCACAAAAGAAATGGCAGGAGGATAACTTCCAAACCAAATAGTTAACTTTCCTAAAAAGAGTCAAGCTGCAAGTAATGAGTGACTACTGGGAAGTTGAACACCTTACCCACAACTTCTGTCTCAGTTTCCATACCTCTATCACAGATTGACCATCAACTCCTTAATTTGGGTCAAAAGATTTCAGACGGATGATTAAGGTGATCTAGGGGGAATTGACTTGGTAGTGGGTAAAGTATCCTTTCAGAGGAATCCCACAATGTCCACCAAACCAGACATACCTGTTTCCACCAGAGCTACAACGTATGTTAGAAGCAAAAGCCCTAGAACAATTACCTTCAAATCAGAAGGGCAAAGGTTTTTATTCTAAGATATTTTGTGTACCAAAGGAGGCGCACACAAGAGAGACCTATTAGATACGTCTTTTCCCAGTCTTTGAAAGAGTTCCAAATGTTTACCAGTCAGTCCCTGCACTGCTTCCAAAGCATTGTCTTATGGTAACAGTAGAACTTAAAGATGCTTATCACATACCCATTGTTCACAGTTTCAGGAAAAATGTAAGGTTTTATGTATCTTGATCACATATTAGCTCTATGCGTCACTCTTTGGGCTCACCACTGCACTTCAGGTGTTCAAAGAGCCTAGTCCCATTCATGGCTTACTGCAGATTTCTGGGCATCTGTATTTTTCCTTATTTAGATGACTTATTTGTAGTTTTCTCCTAGATGTTTTGAGACCCAAACAAAGCTGTCCAGCTTCCTGTCACATATGGGATTTTATTTGAACCTTCAAATCTTCTCACAGCTTGTCATGAAATTTTTTGTTGTGTCTGATAGATACATTCAGGAAAAAGGCCTTCCTTTCAAAAGAAAAGGTAATAGCTTACAAGCAGATGTGAATTTTTCCTCTGCAACTTCAGGCCCCTGCAAGAGAATTTCTTAGGAGTCTAGGCATCTATGATCCTTGTAACATCACTCTCAAAATTAAATGTAAGAAAAATCCAGTGGTACCTACACAAAGTTCTTGGTCCCAGTACCCACACTCCTTGGACTTTCAGATTCCTGTGGTGGGGTTTGCAAGGTGAAAATTGCAGTAGTGGAGGGATTAAATGTCTCTCAGTCCAAGATTCTTTTAACCACAGTTCCGTCTGTTCAAGATGGATTCCTAAGATTATGCTTGGGGTGCAGTTTCCTTGGGCGTAAAAGTGCAAGATCTGTGCAACACTCTGGGCAGACCAAAACACACAAACATCAAAGAAGTTATTCGTATTTTGAAAGCTTTTTACAATCTACGGCCTGTAGGTCCTTTGCATGTAATTATAGACAATATGACAGGGATATGTCCCCGCAAACAGGGGGAGGGGGGGCAAGGTAACCACCTCTTTGCCATTTAGCAGTGATGGCTAGAGAGTTGGTGCTTCAGCATTCTCTGACTGTCCAGGCCTCCTGTATTCTGTCAAAGCAAAACATTGGGGCAAACACATACAGTATGAACAAGATTATCATGAATGGAAACTCAAAACAGGTGCGTTCCAGGATGTGATCCAGATGTGGGGAGTACCTCAAATTAATCGGTTTGCCTCCTTGAAAAATGAACAGTTAAAATTCTGTTTAAAACATCCTTGCAGCCAAGCGTGATGCTGTCATCCCCTTGGTCGGGAATGTTCCTGTATGCTTTTCCAGTGATTTCCAAGCCACTACCTAACTCATTCTCTCTAGTACAGCTCTTTCAAGTGTGTACCTTTAACTCCCAGTGTGTGTGGCTTGAGCCTTTACAAAATTAAGTTATTACCTTACAGTTCGAACAAATACTCATTGACAGAGGTCAAATATCAATACAGTTGTGTTTGCCATCACGTATGCTTCAAGATAAAATATTCTAATACCTTGTATGTACCATGGTTTTGGAATTATTAATGCAAATATGATTAAGCAATATTTGATGCCTAGAGGCGCAGTAGAAGGTAACTACAGAAACACCTGCAGGCACACTTGGCTGTAATGAGTTACTCATTACATCTGAGTGACGCCTCCAGGTCCATCTGCAGTTAACTCCTACTGACACCTCTAGGCGTCAAATATTGCTTAATCATATTTGTATCCATAATCCTAAAACCATGCTATGTGCAAGGTTTTAAAAGATTTCATCTTAAAGGTTACACAAAAGCAAACTCAAATGCATTAATATTTGATCTCTTGTCTAGTGCAGGTAAATAGATATTAACCATTGTTTTTATGATATTAACTTATAAATATAATTTTCACATTTTTCTAAATATATCAACAACCAAATAACAGACAGCTGCTTAGCCTCATATGAAAGCTCTCGGGTAAATGAATAAAATGTTGCTGACAGTATGTGTGTAACTAGAGTAGTTGTTGAGATATAAGT
The DNA here is from genome assembly GCF_019279795.1 of Protopterus annectens. Classification (NCBI taxonomy): domain Eukaryota; kingdom Metazoa; phylum Chordata; order Ceratodontiformes; family Protopteridae; genus Protopterus; species Protopterus annectens. Next base: position 1,118,225,949 of record NC_056746.1, on the reverse strand, counting down.
TGTTTGCAAAATGTTACAAAAGTAATAGTTACTGTGTTTACTGTGACTTATAAAATTCAGTTTAAGACCTAGAACGTAAAGAATCCTACCACTATAAAATAGTTTGTGCTGAAGAGGATGCCATTTATACCTCTTTAATCATCCTTATGGTTCCAGAGATATGAACATTTGTTCAAAATGTGAAGACATAACTTGATTCTGTGAAAAGGATTAGGCTCCACCCATTTGAAGTTATAGTGCAAACTTCCTGATCTCGATTGGAGTGAATGGCCCAGAAACCTTCCCAAGGGATTTCTATGTCTTTTTCCCCTTGCACTTGTATTCCTAAACAGACTAGGGAATCCAGTTCCTCATATGAGGATTCAGAGTCTGATGATGAGTCCCTTTCCTACTCTTCCCAGATGCTTTCACCTTTGGCTTAATGGTTTTGATGAAGAAGAGCCTGAGAGTCCTGAGTCTCCTTTTTAGGAGTTGTCTTTTGGAAACACTACAGTCAGAATGATGAAATACTTTGTGTGATTCTTCTCACGTGTCTGATATCCATAAAAGGTGGTATGAGCTGCTTAAGGTGGACACTCCTAAACCCTCTACAGTACCTCCTGTGTTGGCTGCTTTGTCAGACACTTTTATAGCTGCCTCTAAGTTCCCCGATTCTCTGCCTCCTGCTCCAAAGAAACGTGACAGGTTCTGTAAGGTTCCTGAGGATTGTCAATTCTTATTTGTGGCAACCCTGATGTGGTATCTATCTCCTCTGACAAGCCTTCAAAACTTTTGCTTTCTTCCAATCTTCTGCCTTCAGATAAAGATAGTAGGGCAATGGAGTGAATTGGTAAGAAGATTTATACTGCTTCTACTTTGGTCTCTTTGGCCATCAGTTATCAGACCCACATTACCAGATATGCTCTGGCCTTGATTGCCTGGGCTTGTCAGGTTATTTTCAACTTCCATGATTCTGAAACAAAATCTTCTGCTAGGTTCTGCCTCTCAGGTGGTTCGTCACTCTATCAAAGTGTAGCTGTGATGCTGCTGATGAATTTTCCACAGTTGCTGCCTTTGGGGCATTACTCTTACCGTCACCTGCAGTTTTTACTTGAATACATTAAGGCCCAGTTGCTGGATTCTCCCTTAGATAATATAAATCTGTGTGGGAGTGCTGCCACTGATATGTTTAAGTCTCGTCAGGATCTTAAACATATTTTTGTATCCCCTATCCCTAAATTTCAGAGGAACTATACTACTATAGCTGTTTTTGTTCACAGGCAGCCTCGTCAGGCCACCAAAGGCAGGAAGGGTGGTAGGCGAGCTCCTCCTGCTAAGTCTTCTCTGGCTTCCCTGGTTCAGAAGCATCCTTTATCTGACAAGCATGTTTTTCTTTGACTTCTTGCCTCCTACCCATCCACCAGGTTCCCTTGTCCCTTTAACTGTCCTTCTGTCTTCCAAATGGCATATCACCTCAGATTCTTGGGTTCAATATATCATATATATCATCCACCAGGCTTACTTCATGGTGTGGAAGTCTCTCTCTCTCCTTTTTCAGGGATTCCCCAATCTCCTTTGGAACAACTTCCTCATTTTTCGGAGGTCTTTGGGTCCCTGTTGGACCAGGGGACTATTCAACCTGTCCCTCCTTCAAAAATAGGAAAGTGATTTTACTCCATGATGTTCCTGGTCCCTCAAAAGGAGGGCATTTGGAGACCTGTTCTGGATCTCTCCTTGTTTAATACATTTCTCAAAGTTCCTTCTTTGCGAATGCTTACTCTTCAAATCCTGTTTACCCCAGGCTTTTCTGGTGTTCTTGGATCTGGATAATGCTTAACTTCACATTCCTATTCACCTTCTTTTCAGGAAGTTTTTACATTTCTCTGATGTTCATCGTGCATACAGCTGCAGTAATCACAGATGGGTTTTCTGCCATCAGGCGGGTCCTCGGTCGGCCGAATTCCAAAGTCTAGGTCCGGCATCGGTTGTCGTCGCTTTCTTTCCTGACATCAGTGCGACAGGGGTATATAAGACACAGCCGACGCCATATTCTTCAGTCTTTCTTGCCGCCCAGTGCCCAAAGCAGAAGCAGTTCGCAAGTGCCGGTCGGCCAGCTCCTGAAATTACGAATAATTGGAAACCGAAGTCTTCTTTAAAGCTAAGTACCCCATTGGGGAAACTTTTCTTGCCTCAGACCGATGTCAGACAAAGTTAACAATTGTATTTCTTGTGGGAAGCAAATACCGCATAAGGATTTCCATTCCCTCTGCATACCTTGTTTAGGCCCAGACCATGACGTCTCGGCCTGTCGCTTTTGCGCTACTTTCAATAAACGCACTATTAAGCATCGGGCGGAGTTCGACCAGCACTTTTTTGGTAAAACCTTTGATTATAAAATGCCGTCGGATACTCTGACTACCGTTTTGTCCAAAAAATGCAAGGACAAAGACCGACACGCGCGGCCCGCGGTCTCCACCAACACCACGCCAAAACCGGCTACACGTGGTCCGGTTCTCAGCGAGGCGCCTACGCAGCTCCTGACTACCGACGACACTTCTTTGGCGGTGTCCTCTGTAACCGAGACTGCAGGTACCTCAGCCCATACCCATACTACAACCACCGAAGCCACTGTGAGTGTTGAGCCTCCTAATGTGGATAGGTCCACTTCCACCCATGGTGTTTTTAGACCCTCATCTTCCTTCTCCATTAAGGCCTTTACTAAGTCCAAATCAGCCATGCATCCCAAGAGGCCTGTTGCACAGGGCCCATCTCCAGGCCCCATGCCTAAAAAGCAGATGCTAAAAATGGCTGATGATTTAATTACTTTTATCAGGGATTCTCAGCCCCCTCCAGACAAGAGACCCCAAGTGGAGGAAGCTTCTCCCTCTTCTGACCAGGATTCCATTTTTTCAGAACATTCTGATGAAGAGGAACACTCGTACTCCCCTTTTGAAGATTCGGATGTTGAGCAGTCCATTCCTTCTGTATCTCCCCCAGAGGATTTCTCTTTTGGGGAAACCTTGCACACCTTGAGGGAACACTTCCATTGGGAAGGCCAAGACTTTTCTGATTCCAAGAAAAGACTTAGGGAATTTCTTTTGTTACCTCAGCACAGACCTCTGGCGATACCTCCTGTCTTGGACATACTTGATGATGTTTACTCGGAGGCTTGCCTAAATCCGGATTCCCTGCCTCCTGTCCCAGTCAAGCCTGATAGGTACTACAGAGTTCCTACCTCTCACCAATTTCTTTACAAAAGCCATAATGCTGACCCTGAAACCATTTCTCAAGGCCCCAAGGGAATGAAGGCCTCTACTGCTAAGAATCCAGTACCTTCCGAAAGAGAGTCTAGATCCTTAGAAAGGTGGGGAAAAAAGGTATATACCTCAGCCACCCTAGCCATGAGGGCCTTAAATTGTCAGTTCCATATGCTTAAATATCAGCAGTTTCTGTTATCACAATTAAGAAATAAAATGTCTCAACCTGAACAACCAGATTTGAAGGAGTTGCAGGATATGATGCATAGTGCAGAACAAGTGGGTAAACACACCTTACAATGTGGCTATGATGCCCTAGAGGCCTCAAGTAGAGCTGCTGTGACAGGATCAGTCATTCGTAGACATGCCTGGCTTAGAGAACAAACCTTGCCTAACCATGTTAAAGCTAAGCTACTAGATGCTCCTTTACAAAAGGATGTACTATTTGGTACTAATGCTGAGGAGATACTACGGAAAATGGAAGAAAAAGGTAAATCTATGCAAACTGTCAAAGCTTTTCTACAGGTTCAACCACCACGTTTTAGCAGAAATTGGCCTGCAAAGAACTGGTCCTTTCCAGCCACGGACAAGCCACAAAGAGGTAGATACAGGTGCACAAGGGGCAGAGGACAACCTCAAGGATCATATAGAGGCAGACAATGGCAAACTCCAGCAACAAGAGGTGGTGAAGACAGTGCACCGCAATACGGGAAACAAACCCAATGACTTCCCCCTTTCCATGCCAAGCAAGTCTCAGCTGGCAGCACCCTTGGGAGGAAAGCTGGCATTATTTACAAGAAATTGGCATATTATCACAACAGACAAATGGATCCTGGACATTATAAACAGAGGCTACAGATTTCACTTTCACACTCTTCCAAAAATGAGAGGCATGCCGAACCTGCCACACAATCAAAGGGCAGAGGCTCAAATACAAATTTCAAAGCTTATGGCCATGAAAGCTATTCAAGAGGTACCTACTCACGAACAAGGTCAAGATTTTTATTCCAGACTTTTTCTGGTACCAAGGAAAGGAACCGACTGGAGACCCATTTTGGACTTATCCATCCTAAACACATTTCTACTGCACCAAAATTCAAGATGCTCACATTACAGCAGCTTCTTCCCATGCTGGGCAAGGAGTTTTGGCTGGTAACATTGGACCTCAAGGAGGCATACCTGCATGTCCCAATCAGACAAAGCTGCAGAAGATACCTCAGATTTCTTGCAGGTTCAATCCACTATCAATTCTCTGCATTGCCCTTTGGCTTATCTTCTGCGCCCAGAGTATTCACGAAATGCCTGGCATCAATAATTGCCTACTGCAGACTTCAAGGGATACAAATTTACCCTTATTTGGAAGACTGCCTGATCCAAGCGGACAACAAGCACCTACTTCTGGAACATCTGGCTTATGTAACATGGTTATTGAATTTTCTGGGATACACAGTCAACAAGGAGAAATCCAGGCTAACATCATCTCAGAAAATAACTTTCCTGGGTGCCAACTTGGACACAAACACCCAGATGGCCTATCTTACGCCAGAAAAACAAGGGCAACTAACTCATTACTTCAAAATACTAGCAAATTGTACCAGGCTCACTGCAAGGAAAATCCTGCAGGCTCTGGGCTTCATGGCATCTTGCATTCTTCTAATCCCATGTGCAAAGTTGCATATGAGGAAACTTCAATGGTACCTAAAAAACCTATGGTCTCAACACAGCCACAGTTTGGAAACAATAATACCAATAATTCCATGTTTGCAAAAGGAATTTCTATGGTGGGCCCAAGCATGCCAAACAAACACAGGTCTTCCATTCTGCAAGCCTCAAGCAAATCAAGTCATCACAACAGATGTCTCAGACTACGCCTGGGGGGTGCACATGACAGACAGGTGCATTCAGGGCAAATGGTCCCAAAAGGAAAAGCACTTTCACATCAATCAAAAAGAAATGCTAGCAGTGATAAATGCAATTACAATTTTCAAGGACCTCCTGCATCCAGGGCAATTATTGATAAGAACAGACAACACCACAGTAATGTGGTACATAAACAAACAAGGTGGAACACATTCATACCCCCTGTGCAGGCTAGCCATGTCACTTTGGAACTTGGCTCTGGAATGGCAAATAGAACTTCAAGCATAGTACTTGCCAGGATTGGAAAACACGCTGGCAGACAATCTAAGCAGAAATATGACAGATCCACACGAATGGAAGTTGCATCCTCAAGTGTTTACAAAGATAATCCAAGCGTGGGTAAGACCAGACATAGATCTCTTCGCCTCCCACAGGAACCATCAATTGAAAAAGTTCTGTTCAAGGACCTTTCATCCAAAGGCCTGGAGAGTGGACGCCCTTTCTTTCAGTTGGGCAACATGGACAGTTTACGCTTTCCCACCTTTGCCTCTTCTGCCCAAGGTGCTCTTGAAAGCAAGAGCAGACAGACCGAAGATGATACTGATTGCTCCAGACTGGCCAAGACAACACTGGTACCCACTCCTGAGGAGCCTAACACATACTCCTCCCTGGACCCTACCTCTAATGCCTCTTCTACTGACTCAGCACAGCTACAAAACTCTTCACAGTCAGCTGAAAACTCTCAATCTGGCTGCATGGAAAATTCCTTAACACCACAACAGACCCTACTCTCCAAAGAGGTGCAGGATGTCATTTTGGAGGCCAGAAGGCCATCTACTAGAAAGGCTTACTCCACAAAATGGAAACTTTTTGCTCTTGGAATGAGAAAAAAGGCCAGGATCCTAGAAAACTGAATTTGCCTCAGATATTACAGTATCTAGCTGAGCTGTTGAACAGTGGACTTTCATTTTCCTCCATCAAAATTCATGCCTCAGCCATTTCTGCAGAATACAACACTGATCCACCCTTATTCTCTCACCCTCTTTTAAGACAGTTCCTCGGAGGAGCTAAGAATATAAGACCTCCAAGGAAACAACCAATACCAGCCTGGGATCTTAACTACATTCTAGAAAAATTAACATTACCTCCCTTTGAACCAGCTGCCTCTACAGATTTGCAATATTTGTCCTGGAAAACAGCCTTCCTTCTGACCATTACCTCAGCTCGTAGGGTTTCGGAACTACAAGCCCTCATGGCTGTGCAGCCCTTTCTCATCTTCCATCGGGACAGGGTTTCCCTACGAACCAACCCTTCATTTATGCCTAAGGTAGTGTCCAGGGTAGCTTTAAATCAGGCCATACACTTACCTACCTTTTACCCCAATCCTCAAAACAAAGGGGAAAGGCTGCTACATTCCTTAGACATCCATAGACAGCTACGTTACTATTTGGACAGAACACAGCCCTTCAGGAAATCAGAACAACTTTTTGTCTCCTATGCTGTAGGAGCTCAAGGGAAGCCAATTTCCAAACAGACAATTTCAAAATGGATAGGCCATTGCATACGGTTTTGTTACTCCTTTCATGGCAAACCTGTTCCTACAGGCATCAGATCCCACTCCACAAGGGCCACAGCTACCTCTACAGCCTTCCTCAGAGGAGTCCCTACCAAAGATATTTTGGAGGCAGCCACTTGGAGTTCTGTGCATACCTTCACAAAACACTACCACCTGCCTTTATATTCCAAAACTAGAGCAGGCTTTTCCACTGCTGTGTTGCAGGGCATTCTGGCTGCTCCCAGTTCCACCTAGTGCCTACCACCCTGTGCGTAGCTTTGGGATTCTACCCATCTGTGATTACTGCAGCTGTATGCACGATGAACATAGTACAGTTTTGTACCTACCATAAATGTAGATGTTCGAGTGCTAATACAGCTGCAGTACAGGTTTCCCTCCCTCCTTCCCCTCTTGGTAAAGGACTAGTGGCTAACACCTCCTCATACAACCAAATTTGGGTTATCCTTCTATGGTATATTTGCTTGCAACTACTGATTTTTGATTATATTGCATTGCTTGACTATATATATATATATATATATATATATATATATATATATATATATATATATATATAATTTATGTATTGCCTTCCTTCTGGGGGCACCTGACATCTGGGGCAAGAAAGACTGAAGAATATGGCGTCGGCTGTGTCTTATATACCCCTGTCGCACTGCCGTCAGGAAAGAAAGCGACGATAACCGACGCCAGACCTAGACTTTGGAATTCGGCCGACCGAGGACCCGCCTGACGGCAGAAAACCCATCTGTGATTACTGCAGCTGTATTAGCACTCGAACATCTACATTTATGGTAGGTACAAAACTGTACTTTTCTTCCTCTCATTTTCAGTTCACTGTTTTGTCCTTTGGCCTCTCTAATGCCTTAAGGGTATTCACAAACTGGCTAACTCCTGTGATTGCCTTTTACAGGCTTCAAGGCATTTAGATTTGTCCTTATCTAGATGACCTGCTACATCAGGCATCTTCTCCCACTCACCTGTTTAGGATATGGAGTTCACCTCATCTCTCCTGCAAAGTCCGGTTTTCACTACCAAATTTCAAAAGCTTGTTCTGACTTCCTATCAGGACCTTGTATATCTGGGTTGCAGGATACAGACAGTACCACTGTTAGCTTCTCTTCCACCTCCTAAAGTTCTGCCCTTGACAGCTTTCTTGTACTCTTTTCTTCCTCTTCCTGCTGTTCCAGCCAGAGAGTTTCTTCGAGCCCTTGAATTCATGGTCCCTTCTATTCCAATGCTTCCTCTTGCCAGACTGCACATGTGGAAGCTTCAATGATGCCTCAAGTTAGTTTGGCTTCAGCATTCCCATTCTCTGGATTTCAGTGTGCGTCTCCTTCCTTGTCTTCCTGTGGTTATCTTAAAGTTCAAAGTCTTTGGCTCCCCCATCACAGGTCAGACCATATCAACATCAAAGAGATGATAGCTCTGATTCTGGCCCTCCAGACTTTTCACCCCATGTTTCCTCCTGGCCCTCTGTAGGTTTACATGGACAGCACCACAGTAATGTGGTATGTCAACGCAAACAGGGGGGCACATAGTCTTACCTTCTCTGCAGGTTGGCTCTTCAGTCCTGGGATCTGGCTCACAGTTATTGGTTAACTCTGTAGGCAGTATGTATTCATTCAGAGCATAATCTAGTAGTAGACACCTTGAGCAGGTCCAGAACACAGGCTCATGAATGGATGCTTCACAGAAATGCATTTCTGGAGATAGTCCATTGGTGAGGCATTCCTCAGGTAGATCTATTTGCCTCCCCTCTGAACAGGCAGCTCCGTCTTTTCTGTTCCAGAGTACCTTGCCATCTGGTGCAGAAGATGCCTTGGAAGGGGATGTTTCTCTGTCTTCCCTCCCATTCCTCTTTTTAAGGGTCATGTAGAAGATTCTGCTGGACTCCCCAAAATCTTGCTAGTGACTCCCTTTTGGCCAATACATCACTGGCTTTCCCTCTTAATGTGTCTGGTCAGGGACAGTCATCTCAAGTTACCTCAGCACCTGGACCACCTCATACATGACAAGGGGTCACTTATCCATCCCCCAACTGACACTGTGGGTGATAGGGTTTTGTTCCCTTTTATGCACCTCTTTTCTGAGGTGGTGCTCAAGGTTTTACAAGAAGTAAAAAATCCAAATGGAAGAGATTTTCTATCTGGTGCCATGGTCGTAACCAGGATCCTTTTTCAGTGGGGTTCCTTTTTCTCTCCTATTTGTGTGTTATTCCAGTCTGACATGGCCTGTTCTACTGTAAAGACCCATTTGTCAGCTATTTCTGCCTATCTGCCCTTGAGTCCTCCTTTGGCTTCTGACTTTGAGGCTAAGCAGTTTTTAAAGGCATCCTGCATTTTAGGCCCCAAGAAAACACGTTCCTCCTCCTTGGGACCTTAATTTTGTTTTAAAATTGTCCCAGGCTCGTTTTTGAGCCTGTAGGATCAGCTTCTCTGCAACATTCTACATGGAAGACTGTCTTGTTACTTGCTCTTACTTCTGCTTGAAGGGGTTCTGAGCTTTAGGCCCTCATAGCCATCCCTCCTTTTTTGTTTTTTTTTTTTTTCTTTTTTTCACAGGGACAATGTGTCCCTTCGTACCAATCTTTTATGGCCAAGGTGGTCAATGAGTCAATGAATTGCCTTTGAATCAGGCAGCTCAAGTCCCTTCCTTTTGTTCCTTGTCCTCAGTATGCTGGTGAGAAGGTCCTACATACCTTAGATTTGCACAGACAGCTTGGGTATTATTTGGATAAAACTAAGACCATTCATGAATCTGATCAGCTTTTTGTTTCTTTTCATCCTAGGATATTGGATTTACTGTTTCTAAGCAAACCATCTCCTAGATTTCTTAGGCCATTTGTTTTTGTTTCTTGGTAAATGTCTACTTCCATTAGAGCTCATTCCACTAGGGCTGTTGTCTCTTCTTGTGCTTTCCTCAAGTGGTTGGACACCAGTTCCATCCTTGAAGCTGCTACTTGGTCTTCGGTGCATACCTTTACTAAGTAGTATAAACTGGATATGATTTCTAGGGCAAGAGCAAGTTTTTCTTGAGTCATTCCACATAGGTTTGTTGAGGGCTCTTGCCAACCTTCCACTTTTCAGGCCTTTTCTTGAGCTTTTTTACTCTCCCTACTGTGAAGAAAACTGTAACAGTGATATAGAAGGACATAGTACATTTGTGCAAAATCTTACTATAACAGTAGATGTCCTTCTCTTCACTGTTGCAGTATTTGCTTCCCTCTCTCCAACCCCCTTTTTTGCTTTGGTTCCCGTCCTGGCCAAGGGTTTCTCTTTTCTATCTGTATTTTCTCCTTCTAGATGTGCATATGGAGACTACACTCTCCTAGGACAATTCAGTTCTGGTAATGGGATCTGAATGTCACCTTTATGCTCTATGCTCTATACATGTGATGTGTGGTGCATGCAAGATCTAAAGGCTTTGTTATGCTGGCCAGGTGTTGGGCTATCCTTGGCAGGAGCTCCCTACTGTGAAGAACACTGTAACAGTGACGAGAAGGACATATACTGTTATTGTAAGATTTTACATAGCTGTACTTTTCTGGTAAAAGAAAAGGGATGCCTCTGAAGAGATTTAATATTCCGAATCTGAACAGAAAGATGCAGGGATGAATTCAAGATTTCTGATTCAGACTCAGGAGAGCTCAATTTCTGATTCTGCCTGTGGGGGTTTCCCCTACTCTGAGACTGTTGCTAGACTGTCCCAGTGTTTTTAGTGGGAAAACGCAGGTGTCAGCCCCTCAGAAAATACTATGAGTTGTAACAGAAGGCTTTTCCAGAATCTACACCCATTCCTCTTGTATTGACTGCTTTGATGATGCGTGTCTTATTGCTGGAAACTCCTAATAGCCATCTGTCCAAAATCAGAGATGTAGCTCTCCAGGTGATAAATCATCCTAGATCCCAGGCTTGATTACTATTACACCTGTTAGGTCTAACAGCTTCCTCTGTAGTTATGGTTTCTTTAGCCAGATATCATGTGAGAGTTCTACAATGGATGCTAGCTATGCACTGATCTCAAAATCTTCACCCACTTCATTACAGAGTATGAATCACACAGGTCTGCAGGGACAACATTCTGTGGTGGATTTCATCCATTTTAGTCATTCAGAGCAGACTCTTACATCCTTCAATACCCAAAGCCCCAGTGACCATGGGAACATCCCTTCTTGGGCGGGGGGCATTTAGAAGGGAGAACGGTTCAAGGAATGTGGACCACGATAGAGGCAAACCTTCACATCAACTTCTTGGACTTGAGTGGCCCTCCTTATGTTGCAGGCACTTCATGACCATCTGCCCAAGGATATGATTGTCATACATTCAGACAATATGTCAGCGGTTTGGTACATCAGCTAAGAAGATGGAAATGGATCATATCCTCTTTGCCAAGAAACCATGTGAATCTGGCAGTGGACTTTGTCTTCAAACCGCTTTCCAGTAGTAAAGCATATACCTGGGAGGTCCAACGACCTAGCAGATAATCCACAGAATAGCAGCAGGCAAATAACTCAAAAGTGAAAATAAAGATGAAATGCTGTGTCAGTAAGAAGATTTATTAGATCCAAAGCCAGTAGTAAGCGCTTTCGTCTCTTCTCTTAGAGATTTCTTCAGACTATGGCTTTGCAATAAAAACATACATTTAAATACTTGAATGGCTCATTCACCAATTAACATTTAAAAACACAGTGTCATAAAACATTTATAGTTTAAAACTGTACCTAATACCAATCATTTAAAACTAACAGTATCAATGTTTCAGCCCCTTCCTTTTTAAATACATTATAAATTCCTCCCTATTATTTAATCCTGGTGGGAAACAACCATTTAATCTTACTTGCCAACAATATTCCAACCAACCCAATTCTTCCTCAACATTTACTATAGTAACATTAGGGTGTACAGTATCCAAAACTATACATCTAAAATGTATTTTACATTTCTTCTCAATATAATGCTTATTCATAGCATTTTTCATATCTGCATGAGTAATAGCATAATTATGTTCATAAATTCTTCTGTATAGTTCTCTCTTTGTTCTCCCCACATAAAATGATCTACATTCTAGACAAATCAATAGGTAAACTACATTTTTTGATATACATGTAAACCTCCCTGGGACCTGTACTACTGTTTTTCCCACTAACAATTCATTACTATCAGTGTATAAATATTGGCAATAGTTACAATTGTAACACTTTACCATCCCTTTTCTTACCTCAGCTTCTTTAACCTTGTTGAGTTTACTTTGAAAATAATCTTTGAAGTTTCTAGCCCTTTTTTGTACAAACCTGGGTTCATTTCCTATCTTCTCAGTAATCTTTCTATTTCCATTCAAAATTCCCCAGTTTCTCCTCACTATATTTTTATTGCATTAGAATCTGTACTATTTGCTAATGCTGTCGTATAGCTCTTCAGTCTATTGTTGCCCTCATTATTATTATTGTCATCACTTGCCATATTATTTATTTTTCTTACTTCAGTGAACAACCTCTCTACTTCTCCCTGTATATATCCTCTTATTTTCATCCTTTTACAGAAATTTGAAGCTTCAGGCTCAAGCACCTCATCTTCTTTTGTTAGATTACTAATCCTTTTAAATTGTCCCTTTACTATATTGGTCTTAGTTTTTTTGGGGGGATGTAAGCTGGAATAATGCAAGTACATATTATTTTGAAAATCTTTCTTATAAATCTTGGAAATTAGTCTATTTTCATCTTTATATATTGTCAAGTCTAAAAAAATAATTTTATCTAAATTATAACTATAAGTAAATTTCATATAGGAACAAACATTATTAATATAATTTAAAAATTGTTTAACTCATTTATAGTGCCATCCCATATTAAAAGGACATCATCAATCAACCGTAACATCTTCACTATAAATGTATTATGTTCACTTTCTAATATTTGGCTGTTTCCCAACCTTGCGTGAAAAACATTAGCATAACTTGGGACTAGGGCTGCACCCATTGCAACACCATTTGTTTGTACAAATATTTGCTCATAAAAATCTAAATAATTATGGCTCAAAACTAAGTCAATCATTTCCATTAATAATCCAACTGTATTTGGGGAGAACTCTTTAGATTTTAATAACTCTACCCTCACTGTTTCCTTCCCTTCTTTATTAGGAATCATGGTGTACAAAGAATTGATATCTAGAGTAACCAATATATGTGAGTCAGACACCTGAATTCCTTCCAATTTTTTCATACAATCATAACTATCCCTTATAAAAGTAGTACATTTTGGTACTATTCTCTGTAGATGCTTATCAACAAACACTGACATTCCTTCTATTTTACTGTTTCTGCTAACCACTATAGGTCTTAATAGTGGAGAATCAATATTTTTTGTGGATCTTTGGAATTCCAAAGATCCTACTTATTTTTGGATTATTGTTGGATAGATTTCTTTTCATTTTATCAATTCTTCCTGTATAGAGCCATTCTTCTATACAGGAATCAATCAGTGAATATCCTTGTTTTACCTCTGTCATGTTCTCAGCTCTGTAAAAGTTTTGTCTGCCAACATTTCTTTCATTTTACGTTCATATTCACTTCTATCCAACAAAACCATAGCACTACCTTTGTCAGCTTTAAAAAATAATACCTTTTCATTTTTACCTAAAGCACCAAAACATTCCTTTTCTTTTTTTGTTAAATTGTAATATCTGAACATTGAATCATTGTCTAGCATTTCAAGCATCTGCAACTCACATACATTCAGAAACATTTCTAGTTATTTTATTAAAGGTGGGTTGTAATAGCTAAGTCTATATACATCAACATTACTTTGCATTTGTGGTCCAAATAAAATGCTTAGATTTAATTTTCTTACATAGTCTCTAATTTCATTAATCATCACCAACTTATTCGCTCTTTGCGCTGGGGCAAAATTCCACCCCTTGCTTAACACACAACAGTCTTCAAATGACAATTTTTTACTGGATAGATTAATGATTTTAAAATTTACAGTACGTAAGTCTTCCAGTATTGTTATTTCCTGTTCCAGTTCTTCCCTGGACCTCTTCTGCCATATCAGTTTTTTTGTGGTTGTTGTTGGTGTTTATTATAATAATTAAACTTCTCTTTATTTCCGTCTGCCATTACCTGAGCCCACGATCTTTCTTGATTATCAATTCTTTGATGTCCTTCAAGGATGCATCTGCAGTCCTTACATATGGGTTGTCCTGCCTCAGGTAGCCCTTCGGTCGGCCGGATTCCAAAGTCTGGGTCCGGCGTCGGCTGATGTCGCCCTCTCCCCGACGTCAGAGCGCCTGGGGTATAAAAGCGTCAGCCGATGCCATCTTCCTCAGTCTTTCTTGCCGCGTGGTGCCCGAAGCAGAAGCAGTTCGCAAGTGCCGGTCGGCCAGCTCCTGTAACTTCAGCTACCGAAGACTTCAAAGCTAAGTACCCCGTTGGGGACTCTTTCTTGCCTCAGCCGATGTCAGATCAAACGCTTAAAGTTAATAATTGCTTAACTTGTGGGAAACAAATACCTCATAAGGATTTCCATTCTTACTGCCTCCCCTGCCTAGGCCCAGACCACGACGTCTTGGCCTGTACAGCCTGTGCCTCCTTCAACCAACGCACTCTTAGGCGTCGGGCGGAGTTTGCAGAGGAATTTTTGGGGGCTAGTTACTGTTACAATATGCCGTTGGAGACTCCGACTTCTCATTTAACCAAAAAACGGAAGGACAAGGACCGACACACGCGGGCCGTGGTTTTGGCTGAAACCACACCTAGGCCTACTGCGAGTGTCTCGGTCTCGGCTGAAACCGAGTCCTTGGTACTTCCGACAGTCGAAACCGCACAACCGACAACCTCTGCCCCGGAGGCCTCTTCTGAGTCGGTTATAGAATTTCCCTCAGAAACCAGTGTTCCGGAAACTTCCGACACCATTTCCCTAGACAAAACTACGCCAGCACGTGGAGCAGCCAGGCCTCCTGCATCCATGTCCATTAAGGCATTCACAAGGGCTAAAGCTGCTAAACAGCGAAAATCTCTGCCTCCCAAGGCTATTCCTCAGGGTTCCACTACAGGTTCACAGATTTTAAGCTTAGCTGAGGACCTTATTTCCTTAATTAGGGGCTCTCAACCACATCCGGACAGGGGCTCTCTACCTCCTCTAGACAAAAGGCCCAGGGTTGAGCCCACTGATCCCCAGTCCTCTGATGAGGCCTCAGATGGCTCTGCTCTTTCAGACTACCAGGAGGAGGCCTTTACGGCCTACGAGGATTCTGATGCAGAGGAATCTATTCCCTCTGCCTCCCCTCCTGAAGAGCTGTCCTTTGGGGAGACCCTTCACTCCATGAGAGAGCATTTCAAATGGCAGGGCCAGGAATTCTCTGATTCCAGGAAGAGATTAAGGACTTTTTTGCATTTACCTCAGCATAGACCTTTGGCTATTCCTCCTGTTTTGAATGTCATTGATGATGTGTACTCTGAGTCTAGCATTACCCCTGACTCCCTTCCTCCGGCACCTGTCAAACCCGATAGGTACTACAGGGTCTCGGACTCACATAATTTCCTTTACAAGGCCCACTCTGCTGACCCTGAAACTATTTCCCAGGGCCATAAAGGGGTCACATCTGCCACTACTAAAAATCCACTCCCGTCTGAAAGGGAGTCCAGGGCTTTAGAGAGATGGGGTAAAAAAGTGTATACTTCTTCCACTCTTTCTATGAGGGCATTAAATTGTCAATTCCATATGATACAGTGCCAAGAGTATTCGTTAGATGAATTGCATAAAAAACTGTCTTCACCTGAACCCCTAGATCGCAAGTCACTTCAGGATCTGGTACATAACTCCCAACAGGTTAGCAACCATTTCTTGCAGTGTGGTTATGATGCATTGGAAGCTTCATGTAGGTCAGCAATGACAGGTGCAGTCATACGTAGGCATGCTTGGCTGAAGGAACAAACTCTGCCAGATCATGTTAAAGCAAAGCTTCTGGATGCGCCACTGGAAAAGCAAAAGTTATTTGGTTCCACTGCTCAGGAGGTCTTAAAGAAAGTTGAGGAAAAGGCTAAATCTGTACAGACAGTCAAAGATTTTCTCCAGGTCCAACCACCAAGATTCAGCAGAAATTGGCCCTCTAAGAATTGGTCCTTTCCAGACACAGAGAGATTTCAAAGAGGCAAGAACAGGTGTGCCAGAGGTAGAGGGCAAGCTAGAGGCTCCTACAGAGGACGTCAATGGCAGCCTCCTAACCAGAGAGGTAGTGCAGGACCTACAACTGCTCCACAAGGACAGACTCAATGACTTTACCTTGACCCTGCCAACCAGGGCTCAATTGGAAGCACCTTTGGGCAGAAAGCTATCTTTATTCTCAAAAAATTGGCACAGTATTACAAGGGACAAATGGACACTGCAAATAATAGACAAAGGATACAGGTTCCATTTTCATACATTACCAAAAAGAAAAGGCATGCCAAACCTGCCACCGAATCAAAGGGCAGAGGCTTTAAAACAAATTTCCAACCTACTGCAAATGAAAGCTATAGAAAAAGTTCCTCCAACAGAACAAGGCCAAGGATTTTATTCCAGGCTATTCCTTGTCCCAAGAAAAGAAAAACAGTGGAGGCCTATTCTCGACTTTGCACTGAATACTTATCTCATTGTGCCAAAATTCAAAACGCTGACCCTACAGCAACTCCTTCCTATGCTGGGCAAGGGGTCTTGGCTGGTAACTCTAGACCTCAAGGAGGCATACCTGCATGTCCCTATCAGACAAAGTTGCAGAAGATACCTCAGATTTCTTGTAGGTTCAGAGCATTATCAATTCTCAGCATTGCCCTTTGGCTTATGTACTGCGCCCAGAGTATTCACGAAATGCCTGGCATCAGTAGTTGCACACTGCAGACTTCAGGGGATTCAAATATACCCATATCTGGACGACTGCCTTATACAAGCGGACAGCCAACAAACTTTGGTAAAACACTTGAATTATGCCATCCGCCTACTTCAGGCTTTGGGATTATACAGTCAACATTCACAAATCAAGACTCGTTCCATCCCAAAGGATAGTTTTTCTGGGTGCAAAACTAGATACAACCACCCAAATGGCTTTTCTCACGGAAGAAAAACAAAGACAACTACCGGATTATTTCGAAAATCTGACAAAACAAACCCAGCTGACTGCAAGGAAAATCCTGCAGGCCCTGGGTTACATGGCATATTGCATTCTTCTGATTCCACAAGCAAGGGTACATATGAGGAAACTACAGTGGTACCTAAGGAGTTTATGGTGCCAGCACAGTCACAGCCTAGAAGCTTTGATACCACTCATTCCATGCCTTCAAAAGGAATTTCTGTGGTGGGCTCAAGCAAGCCAGTCAAACAGGGGTCTGCCCTTCAGCAAACCAATAATCAGCCAGACCATTACAACGGACGCTTCAGACCATGGATGGGGAGCACACATGGAGGGCAGATGCACCCAAGGACTATGGTCACAGAAAGAATTGCGCATGCACATAAACCAAAAGGAAATATTTGCTGCAATACATGCAATCGAGGCCTTCAAACATTTTCTGCATCAAGGACACCTGCTAATAAGGACAGACAATACCACAGTTATGTGGTACATAAACAAGCAAGGAGGTACTCATTCCTACCCTCTTTGCAGGCTGGCAATGAATCTTTGGGGACTTTCCCTAAAACTCAATATAGAGCTGCAATCCCAGTTTGTGCCAGAAAAAGACAATATACTGACGGACAGCCTAAGCAGAAATATCATGGATCCACACGAATGGATGCTGCACCCAGACATCTTCCTTCAGATAACACAATCATGGGGGAGGCCGGACATAGATCTTTTTGCCTCCTAACACAACCATCAGCTGAAGAAATTTAGCTCAAGGACATACCACCCACAAGCATGGAAAGTGGACGCCCTCTCTTTCAGCTGGAATACTCTAACAGTGTATGCATTCCCACCTCTTCCATTAATGGCCAAGGTCTTACTGAAGATCAGGACAGAGCAGCCCAAAGTGATTCTGATCGCTCCAGACTGGCCCAGACAGCACTGGTACCCACTGTTAAGGAGCATGTCACGCACTAAACCGTGGCCTCTACCACAATGGCCACTTCTTCTGACTCAACACAATTACAAAACTCTGCACTCCAGCCTGAAAACCTTGCAGCTGACAGCCTGGAGAATACCTTGACTCCTCACCAGGATAAGCTATCCAAGACAGTGAAGGACATCATCATGGAAGCTCGCCGGCCTTCCACAAGAAAGGCATATTCAGCAAAATGGAAAAGATTTCGCACTTGGAACACCACAAAGGGCCTAGATGCGACAGTGATGAACTTGGCACATATCCTGGAATACTTGGCAGAAATGCTCCACAATGGCCTTTCTTACTCTTCCATAAAAATTCATGCTTCAGCAATTTCAGCAGAATACAATACTGATCCACCTGTCTTTTCTCATCCTCTCCTAAGGCAGTTTCTAAGGGGAGTTAAAAACATCAATCCTCCAAGGAAACCACCAATGCCTACATGGGACCTTAACTTCATGTTGGAAAAATTAACTCTACCTCCTTTTGAACCAGCAGCATCTTCAGAACTACAGTTCCTGTCTTGGAAGACTGCCTTCCTTCTGGCCATAGCCTCAGCAAGAAGAGTATCTGAGTTGCAGGCCCTCATGGCAGTACAACCATTTCTTATTTTTCATCAGGACAGAGTTTCACTGAGAACCAATCCTTCATTCATGCCAAAGGTGGTATCCAGGGTCTCACTGAACCAAGCTATTCACCTGCCTACCTTCTTTCCAAATCCACAGAACAAAGGGGAGAAACTTCTGCATACCCTGGACATTCACAGACAGTTGCGCTACTACTTGGACAGAACTAAGACTTACAGAAAATCTGACCAGCTATTTGTAGCATATGCTGCTGGGGTACAAGGAAAAGCAATTTCCAGACAGACAATTTCAAAATGGATAGGGAATTGCATTCGATTCTGTTACTCTTTTCATGGCAAAACCGTGCCAGCTAACATTAGACCTCATTCCACCAGAGCCACAGCCACCTCCACAGCCTTTTTAAGAGGGGTGGCTAGCAAGGACATTTTAGAAGCTGCTACATGGAGCTCCGTGCATACATTTTCTAAGCATTACAACTTACCCTTATATTCCAGATCCAGAGCAGGCTTTGCTACGGCAGTCCTGCAGGGCATTTTAGCTACACCATCCCTTTCTTTGATCCTACCACCCCCAGCATGGCTATGGTATTCTACCCATATGTAAGGACTGCAGTTGCATCCTTGAAGGACATAGTACAGTTTTGTACTATCCATAAATGTAGATGTCCGATAGGTATGCATCTGCAGTCAGGTTTACCCTCCCTCCTTCACCTCTGTGGTATTTCCTGGGTACTTACCCCTCTTATAGCTAGCTGGGGTTATCTATTATGGTGTATTTGTTTTATATTACTGTGCATGTTTGGAATTTTTTGCATCTCTCCAAATTTAGCCTTCCTTAGAGGGCACCTGGCATCTGTGGCAAGAAAAACTGAGGAAGATGGTGTCGGCTGATGCTTTTATACCCCAGGCGCTCTGACGTCGGGGAGAGGGCGACATCAGCCGACGCCGGACCCAGACTTTGGAATCCGGCCGACCGAAGGGCTGCCTGAGGCAGGACAACCCATATGTAAGACTGCAGATGCATACCTATCAGACATCTACATTTATGGTAGGTACAAAACTGTACTGTATACATCCACGACCTGTCTATTTTCATTAATTGGATTTCCCTTCAGCTGAGTTTCCATAATCGTCGGTTTGGTTTTGTTGTTATAAATTATATTAATAATGTTTGTTCCTATATAAAAGTTACTTATAATTTAGATAAAATTATTTTTTTAGACTTGACAATATATAAAGATGAAAATACACTCATTTCCAAGATTTATAAGAAAGATTTTCAAAATAATATGTACTTGCATTATTCCAGCTTACATCCCCCAAAAAAAACTAAGACCAATATAGTAAAGGGACAACTTAGAAGGATTAGTAATTTAGCAAAAGAAGATGAGGTGTTTGAGCTTGAAGCTTCAAATTTCTGTAAAAGGATGTAAATAAGAGGATGTACACAGGGAGAAGTAGAGAGGTTGTTCACTGAAGAAGTAAGAAAAAGAAATAATATGGCAAGTGATGACAATAATAATAATGAGGGCGACAATAGACTGAATAGCTATACGACAGCATTAGCATTAACAAGGTTAAAGAAGCCGAGGTAAGAAAATGGATGGTAAAGTGTTACAATTGTAACTATTGCCAATATTTATGCACTGATAGTAATGGATTGTTAGTGGGAAAAACAGTAGTACAGGTCCCAGGGAGGTTTACATGTAAATCAAAAAATGTAGTTTACTTATTGATTTGTCTAGAATGTAGATCATTTTATGTGGGGAGAACAAAGAGAGAACTATACAGAAGAATTTATGAACATAATTATGCTATTACTCATGTAAATATGAAAAATGCTATGAGTAAACATTATATTGAGAAGAAATGTAAAATAAATTTTAGATGTATAGCTTTGGATACTGTACACCCTAATGTTACTATAGTAAATGTTGAGGAAGAATTGGGTTGGTTGGAATATTGTTGGCAAGTAAGATTAAATGCTTGTTTCCCTCCATGATTAAATAATAGGGATGAATTTATAATGTATTTAAAAAGGAAGGGGCTGAAACATTGATACTGTTAGTTTTAGATAGTTTTAAATGATTGGTATTAGGTACAGTTTTATACTATAAATGTTTTATGGCACTGTTTTTAAATGTTAATTGGCGAATGAGCCATTCAAGCATTTAAATGTATGTTTTTATTGCAAAGCCATAGTCTGAAGAAGTCTCTAAGAGAAGAGATGAAAGCACTTACTACTAGCTTTGGATCTAATAAATCTTCTTACTGACACAGCGTTTCATCTTTATTTGTCCTTGCAGATAAACGGAACACAACTGTATTAAGATGTCAACAAAATAGTGGCAAAATAAATTTTTAGTCATTGGAGCCATCCTTGCTGCAACCTTTTTGTTTCATACTTAAATGCAGAAGTTACTTTACCCTCATCCCTCCACAGGGACACTCACCAAGAGATGCTGTAGTCCATCCCTGTCTCCCAGGTCTCCTTTAAGCCTTTCCAGCAAGTTTATTCAGAAAGCAATGGAGTGCAAGATCAGGGTAATCCTTATTGCCCCCTTCTGGCTTCAGTATGTATGGTTCTTTTTCCTTTGGCCTCGTCTTGTTCACCTCCCTATAAGTTCTGGATCCATTCCTGATCTCCTCACACACTCTCCACGCTACCTGTACTGGACCTCAAGGCCCTAAAGTTAACCGCATGGTTTCTCCAGTTCTAACAATTAGAGAAACCATGCAGTAAGACCATAAAGCTAACCACATGGTTTCTCCAATTCTAATGACTGACAGAGATGCCAGGCTTTCTACCCCTGTAGTTCATATTATAGCTTCCTGTTAAAGGAGTGCATCAAAAAAGACACAAGAGCAAATGGAAGCATTTCTCCATCTGGGCATCTTCTAACGGACTAGACCCCTTTTCAGCACCTCTTCGAAAAATCTTGGAATTTCTTTCAGAACTTTTCATGGCTACATCAAGTTATGTCACTATTAAAGTATAATTAGCAGCCATTTCAAACTTCCACATAGGGTTCAACAACACTTCCATTGCTTCCCTTAATCTACCCAAAACCTTTTTGAGAAGTACCTTTTTATACCCAATTTTGTGACCCAATCCCCCAGGGATGTCACTGTTTTACTTCAGTCTTTAATCCAAAAACCCTTTGAACCATCAGTGTCTACAGATATGAAGTTTCTTTTATGGCAGTCTATTTGTCTGGTTGCTATTATATCTGCCAAATGAGTATCAGAACTTCAGGCACTCTAATGCAAGGCTCCTTTCCTTGTCTTTTGTAAGGACAGTGTGTCTTTGAGAACAAATCCTTCTTTCCTTCCAAAAGTGGCTTCTGAATCTAACTTGAACCAACAAATTGATCTGTCAGTTTTCTTTCCCATTTTTACCAATAAAGGAGACCATATGTTACATAGATTAGATGTGCACAGACAACTTAGATTCTACCTCCTCCGTACTAGAACTATCAGAAAATCAGATCGTTACATCCTTCTTCAAGAAAAAGATGGGGCAATCAGTGTCTAAGGTAGCCCTCTCAAGATGGTTAGTAAATTGCATTTCATTTGTATATGATTGACAAGGTATACATTTACATTCAAATCCAAAGGCACACTCTACAAGAGTATAGCAACCTCAACAGCCATTGCAAAATGAGTGACATCTACAGCAATAACTTGGTCCTTAGCTCATACCTGTATTTCACTATGTTAGATGTGCAGTCCAGGACCCACACATCTTTCAGCTTTGTTATACTTAGAAACATTCTTCCTTGAGTCCACCCAGATCCCTGTCAGTTAGCTTGGGAATCTTTTCTACATGCTGAATTAGATGAAAAAAGACAACATCAAATATGAAAGTTATGTACTTAACCATAATGGGCAGCCACGGTGGTGCAGTAGTTAGCGTTGCTGCCTCACAGCAAGAGGTTCTCTGGTTCGATCCTCTGCTGGGGTGCCTTCTGTGCGGAGTCTGCATGTCCTCCCTGTGATCGCGTGGGTTTCCTCCAGGTGCTCCGGTTTCCTCCCACATCACAAAGACATGCTGTAGGTGGATTGGACACTCTAAATTGGCCCTAGGTGTGAGTGAGTGCATGCTTGTGTGTGACTTCTGTGGAAGGTTGGGCACTGGGCTGGTAACTCGACACCGTAAAACTCCACTGCCAATCATGAGACAGGTGATCCGCTGTGGCAACCCCTAACCCCTAAAAGCCAAAAGAAGATGTACTTAACCATAATATAAATCCGTGTTGTCTTCTTTTCATCTGGTTCAACTCCCCTCCCTCCTTCCCCCTACCAAATTGTCATTGTACATTTAGAGATTGGCCAAGTCTCTTTTGGGCCCTGTCTGATCCCTTGTATCTTTCATCCTAGTGTTTATATTATGATTTTCGATAGTCGTCATCAAACTTAATCTGAGGTAAATCAGGCAGAAAAGGGGAATTGTGGATAGGGGAGGAGTCAGAGCTCTCAGATTTATAGCTTTGGAATAAGGCACCAAGATTGGATCTGAGATCCAACAACCCACACACTGAACCAGATGAAAAGACAACACAGATACATTGCTATGGTAGTTTTTTAAGTAGTTGCTGGTAGCTAAAAGAAAATATTTGATGTACATTTTGACTTAGTTGTAGTATAATTTTTAAAATAGGTTTGGTTAGTAGTTTCTTGCAGTTCTTTTTTTTTTTACATTCAATGTCCTGTATGTCCATCACTCAAGAAAAGTGGGTATTCTCTTTCATTCCCCAACCATTATATTCAAGAAAAATTCCCGATGTTCCACCTTCACTAAGAAAAGGGCCATTTAAAAGATTAAACAACTATGAACCGATCGAGTCTTCCAAAATGTCCAATCAGACCAGACAGGATCCAGAATTCACTCAAAATTCTCTTTAGTGCCAAAGAAAAACTGGGACCCAAGCCCAATTTTGGACCTAAGTTGCTTAAATCAGTTTGTGATACAAAATTCTTGTTGGTCATGGTTTGGTCCATTCTTCCATTGTTGAGAAAAGACTGGATGTGGTTGATAGATCTCCAGGTTGTGTACTACCACATAAAGATGGACAAGTGATCCAGGAATTATCTTCACTTCTGTCTGGGAGCCAGTCACTTCTAAGTCAGAGCTCTGCCCTTTAGACTCACCACAGCCCGCTGGGTGTTTATCAAATGCATGGTAGGAGTGGCAGCTTGACTATGACTGCAGAGGTTCAGAGTGTTCCACTGTTTGAATGACTGGCGCATCACAGCACCTTCCAGTAATATACTCATTCAAGCCAGGGACTCCTTGCTCCACCTGTATGATGCCTTGGGAATAACAGTTAAACAACAACCAGTTTAATATCTGGAATTTATCAGAGCACTTTTGGATACAAGATTCCCTGATAGGAAAACTTCCTCAAACACAGATCTTGTCCCTCCACCAAGCTCTTGTCCTGCTGGAAGCCACCTACCAAGGTAATTCTTTACCTTTTATGCCCCATAGCTGCTTCCATTACTTTAGTAAACTTAGTCAGGTTCTACATGCAAGTCTTTCAGTGGTCCCTGGCAGTCCAATGGTTGATCAGGAAGCAAAACATGCCTATCTAACATCCTCAAACATTTGCAGAGAATGCATACAGTGGTGGGTAAGTTTTCCTCATCTTCATTAGGGACATCATTTCAAACATCTCCCGAGGCCACAGTGACCTCCAGAGCTTCCCAGTTGGGACGTGTTCTCAAATAGAGATCATTCTTCACATCAGTATTTTGTAGATGACAGCAGTCATCTTGCATTGCAGGCCTTTCAGGACTGTCTCCAGTTGGACAATGTGGCTATGGTTTGGCACATCAAAAAACAGGGAGGAACCAGGTCTTACCCCCTGTGTTGATAAGCCATGAGTGAATGGCAGTGGGTAATATCTTCCTGCCACTTTCTTATAGCAGTGCATACCTTTGGGAATTTTTACTTCTTCACGAGTGGTCCCTCAATCCATTGGTAATAGATTTTCAGCCACTGGGGCCAACCTTGTTGCATCCCTCCCCCAAACATAAAATGCAATAAATTATGTGCTCTAAATACCTCACAAGGGTGAGTCACCCAGGGACACAATGCACCCTTTTCCTTGGAACTCCTTTATGCTTTTCCCCAGCACCACTGGAGTTCCCCCAGAATGTGTCAGCATTGAATGTCAAAGTCATCCTTATAGCCCCTTCTTGACTTTGACAAGTGGGATTTCACTTCCTCTGGTTATCTATTCACCCT
Source organism: Protopterus annectens (assembly GCF_019279795.1). Lineage (NCBI taxonomy): Eukaryota > Metazoa > Chordata > Ceratodontiformes > Protopteridae > Protopterus > Protopterus annectens. The sequence continues at coordinate 1,118,201,371 of NC_056746.1, read as the reverse complement.
CCTGGATGTAGAGCTTGGATCCAAAGTTTCAGGGTTGCCTCACTCAAAGATTCAGGCCCTCAACCACATGCCTTCTCCAGTTCCAATGATGGTTTGACCATCCAGGTTTTCCTGTTCCTTTGTCCACTTTCTGTCTTCCTCTCAAATACCTTCCACCAGGAAACTCTACAAGAGCACATGGGAAATTTGTTTTATAGAGAAAAATGTTGACCTTTTTCAGCCCCTCTCCCAGCAATTGTGGACTTTCTGGCATATCTTTTTTGATGTGGAGCCAGTTATTCCATTATCAAGGTCTAGTTAGCTGCCATTTCTTCTTCTTCATTCCATGGGATGAACATACACGTATAGCTTCTATTAGATTATTCAAGGCATTTTTCAAGGGCACTTTTCCCCACCAGCTTACAGATCCAGTTCTTCTGTCGAATATTACTGTTTTGGAGTTTCTGACCTGCCCTATCTTTGAACCTTTTACCAAAGCTGATCTGAAATCTCTGTCATGGGAGACTTTATTTTTGGTGCCTATCACTTCTGCCAGGAGAATCTTTAAATTATATGCCCTTTCCTCAAACCCTCCTGTCTAATTTTTCACAAAGGCAGAGTGTTTTTAGAAAACAATCCATCCATTCTTCCTACAGTGGCTTCCAAGTCATCCATTGACCATTTCATAAATGTACCAGTCTTCTTCCAAAATTTCTCAAATAAGAGGGCATATACCTTGCATTTGATAGATGTTTACTGCCACTTGCACTGCACTGGACAAAGTATTTCAGAAAATCTGATAATCTGTCTTCTTTTCCAAAACCAAACTGGGAAAAGCAGTATCCAAGGTCAGACTATCTTGCTGGTTGCTCAGTATATTTCTTTTGTTTACCAAAAAAGGGCTTATCACCGCCTTTAACCCCAAATACTTATTCTATAAGATCTGTGGCTTCATCTACAGCTTTCTTCTCTAGTGTCCCAGTGGATGATATATCTGCTGCAGCTACCTGGCCAGAGGTCCATACCCTCATCTCACACTATACATTGGATATCTAGGCTAGATCCAGGATCTCCTTTGGTTCAGCTATGCTGAGGAATATCCTTTCATGGGGCCTCCTGAATATAAAGTTAGCTGGGGACTCTGTCCCATCTGTTGAGTAATGTGTAGAAAAGATATCATATATGAAAGTTAGGTACTTACCATAATGTTAGATCTGTGCTTTTGTATTTTGTCAATTCCTCAAATACCAGTCTACCATCCCCCTTCCTGTCTTTGGTAACTATTCTCATGTTCTCATTCTGAGATGGATCTAGCTGACCTTACCTTAACTTCTGAAAGTTAAACTTGTCTCTTCACTTATCCTTTTGTAAATGACCTCCTTTTCCATTTGAATATATTATTAGGTTTCCATCATATACTCCTGATTTTCCAAATGGTTTTGGGTGGGCAAACTCAATCTGAGGTAGGTCGTCCTGCACATGGGGGTTATGGGTAGTGGAGGAGCCTGAGCACTGGATCCAAGGTTTTAAAGTGGCTAAAGCTGCATCCAAGATCGGATCCTAGACTTATCTGTTGCGGATTGGACAGAATACAATACAGATCTAATGTTATGGTAAGTATATAACTTTCATTCTCATCTTGCCTTAAATAACTTAGTTTTTTTCTATTGCGTAGGTCAGTACTCATTGTTTTCAGTGTGTATGACTCTGTTTATTTGTCTTCCAGGGCTATAGTCACTGGTACTTGTTTTAAGGAGGTATGCTTAGCTGCATTTTCAGAACCTGAGATTTTTAATTCTCCCTTGGACAGAGGTTTAGTGTTTGGCCCCTTTGCTGCAGAGGTGATCAAAACCTGTGATGAAAGGGCAAGCTGATCCAGGGAATTTCTAAAATATTTCAGTCCTCTTTTTCCAAATTGTTATTTGGAAAGATTGTCAGATTTACCACTAAACCATTGTCCCAACCACTCTGCTGTCGACATAATCAAGACAGAAAGTTAATACAATTTGATTCTTTTGTCTCTAGAGTTAAACTGTCCCTCCTTATAATATTTGTGATAGGGTCTGTTTAATTTGCTGTTACCAGCTGGCGTCCGAAAAGTCTCCCTCATATATCTCCCATCTAATGCCTGTGGAAGTGGAGGATAGGCAGCTCCTTCATTCTCGCAGTCTGTAGAATCCCTAGTATCATCTATGGAAGTGTATGCCACGCCATTCTGGCTCTGTGCCTCTGGTTGATGAAAACAGATGCTAAAGCGGTGCCCCTGACAATTGGCTGCTCTAATAAAGGTCACATGAGGAGAAAGAAAATCCCTTTGACATCCTCATGCAGGTTTGGCAAAAACAGAATAAACAGCCTAAACAGAATCCATGTAAATGGATGTCTAAGAAGAAATCGCAAGAGAGTTCCAAAACAAAGTCTCAAACCTCCCAAAACCAAGGACAGTCCAACAAGTCTGAATGACTATTCAAGAGACCTTGTGACCCCCTCCCTCTCTGACTTCTTTTCTCTTCCAGTCTGCATATCCATTTTCTCTCTCTTTTTTTTACTCCAAACATCTTTATTAAATTTACACATATGACAAAGGCAATCTTACTTTGTCAGCAGATTGTGTCAGACATATGGGTTCTGAAAATCATCCATCAGGGTTACAGGTGGCAGTGGGGGTAAATTCCTTCTTTCCAGGGTGTCATTCCTCATCCTGCAGATCAGACTGTTTTTACTACCATCAGTTCTTCATCACATGCTGTCCCAAGGAGTGACAGAACCAGTTTCTACTTATCAGGTAGGGAAGGAGTTTTGTTCAAGGATGTTCCTAATGCCAAAACAGGAAAATAGTGGCCTGTTCTGGATTTTATTTGACTTTATGTTGTATAAAAAGAAGGGAAAGATAGTTATAATTTAAACAAGATGGAGTGGCAAGCTTTGGTGGATTTAAGTAAGCAGAAACAATTAGTTATTAAGCCATCTGATGAAGGAAATAAAATTGTAATCATGCATTTTTTTTTACAGTATCTGAAGATGTGTAATGATCTTTTGAATGACAAAAAAGTTTATGAAGTGGTAGATGAACATAGATATATGCAAGCTATGACTGAGTTTCAGGATTAATTGGATAAAGGACTGAGGCTTGGTTATTTGTCGAAAAATTATATTAATAGGAAGTTTAATATTGAGTGGTATGGAAAGGCATACTTTTACTGCCTCCCAAAAGTCCACAAAGATATGTGGAACCCCCGGTAGGCCGATAGTTTCGTCTTGCAGTTACTTTCTGCAGAAGACTGTTTTGGTGTTACATAAATATTTAGAAGAGCTATTGATTTACCTTCTTATATTCAGGATTCTTTTGATTTTTTGAACAATGTACGATGGCATGAATAAATGTATTGAATTACATTTGACGTCAAAAGTTTATATACTAATATATTGCATGAGTTTGGTATACAGGCATTGCAAATGTTTTTGGGCGAGAGTCCCGTAGCTCACTATATTATAGATTTAGTTTATTTTAGTTTAATGAATAATTATTTTGAATTTGGAGTTATGTAACATCAGTTACAGGGTACTGCTATGTATTTGCCCCCATGTATGCTAATTTATTTATGGGTATGTTTGAGAATGAATACATTTATACTCATATTTTTTTCAGAAGTTTGTTTTGAAGTATTGTAGGTTCATAGATGACTTGATTTTTGTATGTAAGGGTGGCATGAATCTAGTTGGAGATTTCATCAATGATTTACATAACAATAGATTTACTATAAAATTTGATGGTCTACAATATGGTAAAAATATAGTGTTTCTGGATGTCTTTTTGGAAGGAATGGAAAATGGTAGAATAAGAACAACAATGAATAGGAAACCCGAGAATGTGAATCACTTTTTAAGAGATGAGAGTTGTCAACCATTACATACCATTAAGGCACTCCCTTATGGAGAATTTTTGTGTATTTCCAGATTGTGCAATGATTCAGATATTTTGCAATGGGAACTGTGTAAAACTGCAAATATGTTTATAAATAGAGGGTGTGATGTTAATATGGTAAAATATGCTCTAAAATGGGTTATTAATGGTAAGTACAACAGGAATTCTGAGTTTTTAAAAACTAGTAGTGATAAAAAATATTGTAGTCAGGATGTATTGGATAGTAAATGTTATTTTGTGACTACGTACAACACTTTAATTGATCAACTTAAGGATGTAATCCATTATTATTGGGGGGGTGTCACAGTTTAAGGAGTTGGTAGGCATTATTGTATTGGTTGCAAGTGTGTTGTAAATACATTTGATAAAATTAATGGTATTTATTATATGCCTAGGGGCTTGTATTGTTGTTACACTGATGGTATTATTAATGTGTCCCTGTAAAATATTTTATATAGGTGAAAGCAAGAGGGCCTTCAAACTGAAATTGCAAGAACATATCAGGGACATTAAGAATATTAATTGGAAAGCTCTCTTGTTATGCATTTTAAATTGTATCACAATAGTGATCCAGCAGGACAAATTAATATGCAAGGTGGATATCTGGATATAAAGAAAAAAAATTCTTATACAAGATGCTTATATTTATTTTAAAGTATACAACCCTGACCACTGCTGATTTGAATGTGGAATGTAACTGGAAGACTGTTGAATGATGGATAATTGTGGGTTGAGTAATTTTTGGTGTTATTTAAAAGAAAACTCCACCCTCCAACTAAAAAAACATGTATTTTTCAGTCTATCTTTGTTTCCTGACCTATTTTAATGCCTAAAAATCACTCAAAGTACTTTATTTGTAATTTTAACCTGTTTAGCACAACATGGCTACCGATGGGACTTGATATGTCAACGTGATCTTCTTCTGCTTCGTCTTTCTCTTTCCCATAAAGCATTTCTTGTCTTCTTTCTGTGACTCATGCCAGGCATAAGGAAGTAACTGTGAATTCCCATGCCACTGACATATAATGGGAAATCTGTGAGTCACTCTCAGTTTGTATTCCTTCTGTGTTAGGCCTGCTTCTTTACTGTTGCTAATCCCCCTCATTTATGTTTAGATCAGAGCTTGCTTTACAGTATAATTTGAAGTTATCCAGCAGCAGACAAAGTTGTAGCTAAATTGGATGCCTTTGTTCTAAGTGTTCTTTTGTAGTCCAACATGAATTGACAGTCCCCTCCTCCCACACTACTGCAGAGGTGTGAAAACTGTCACTGCAGCTGACAACTCAGAACTGAAAGGAAGGGAGTGCCATTTCAAATGTCTTCCCCTCTGCCTGCAGAATCATTTAGCTGTTTACTTGGTTTGGCAGCAGCAGAAAGACTTCATTAAACAAAATTTTGATTTCATTGTTTTGATTTTGTATTTCCCCGTATTTCTACAAGACATTCTTATGTTAAATTTTTTTTGCTTGCCAATCTCTCACTAACATCAGCATACTGGCATCCTGTTTCTGTAATTTTCCTTGACATTTGCATCATCTCCACATATTTAAAATGACTGCAGAACAGTACTTTTCAAACCTGTGTCTATGATGCTGGCATGGTAAACAAATGTACTGAAAACTCAATGTATTCTACAGACCAAGCAGTGAAGTTTATTTATTTATTTATTTATTTATTTATTTTACGGCTAGTGGGGGGTACTGAATGTTTTGTGCAAGTATCACTGGCATAATGCACATAACTGATGCATTTTTGGAGCTTAATATGTTCTGTAATTCAGCTTAAACTATTTAGTAATCCTCTATTCCTTTAACCAGATTATTAAATTTGTTTTGAGGCACTCCCTGTCTTTGTGCACATTTCCAGTCTTACTGCTAAACTGGTCATGTGTTGAGCTGTTAATTGGCAGCTAACACTACTCAGCCAAATACAGTTCTTATTTTTCACGTGACAAAGTTTGCTTTCGTCCCTAAAAGAACAAAAGTGTGCCGTTTGAATGCAACACCATTGAGGAGGGTTTACAACTTTCAGTAAATTAATGATTGCAGCATCCAGTTTGCAGTTGTACTAACTAAACTTGTCAAGTATGGCAGTAAGCACACAGGATTGAAATGATACTGTCAGTGGCATGAGTACAGAATGACAATATTTCCTACATAATTTTTATGTCTACCTTATAAGTCACTGTACCACGCCGTGCTGTGTGGCCTTTTGGAATATTGAACATCTTACTGCAAATTCTAAATATTACCGGCCGAGATCAAAAACCACACTTCACAGCACTCTCCTCTTTGTTTAAATGTCTGCCATCAATACAAATTACATAATAATATATAAAATACATGTATCGCATCACACAAACCCCTCTGCCATCAACTCTGTGACAGCTGCATCATCTAACACTGTCTCACACTGTGCATCAGACTGTAGTACATGGTCACACAAGTTACAATGTGTCAAGGTTACCAGCCATCATCATCTGCACAGGTGTCAGGGATCCCACTACACAACGGCTTGGACTATAAACACTGTTAGGAGGGCAGAACTGCTGCACAGGATTTGGAACATTGTGATGCCTGTGCCATGTCACCACACACTTGCTAATCAGGCTCATGTCTTAACTGGCTGTTCAAACATTGTGCAAAAGTATCTATGGAAATTGGTTACTGCTAGTTACATATGCTCAATGTTTTTCTGCGTTACAACACATACTTAATACAAAAACACCGGGTTTGGAATTGGTTACTGCTAGTTACATATGCTCAGTGTTTTTCTGCGTTACAGCACATACTTCATACATACACACCGGGTTTGGAATTGATTACTGCTAGTTGCACATGCTCAATGTGTTTTTGCGTACAGCACATACTTCATACATAAACACCGGGTTTAGAATTGGTTACTGCTAGTTACATATGCTCAATGTTTTTTTGCGTTACAGCACATACTTAATACATAAACACCGGATTTGGAATTGGTTCCTGCTATTTACATATGCTCAATGTTTTTTGCGTTACAGCACATACTTCATACATACACACCAGGTTTGGAATTGGTTCCTGCTAGTTACATATGCTCAATGTTTTTTTGCATTACAGCACATACTTCATACATAAACACCGGGTTTGGAATTGGTTACTGCTAGTTACATATGCTCAATGTTTTTTTGCATTACAGCACATACTTCATACATACACACCGGGTTTGGAATTGGTTACTGCTAGTTACATATGCTCAGTGTTTTTTTGCGTTACAGCACATACTTCATACATACACACCGGGTTTGGAATTGGTTACTGCTAGTTACATATGCTCAATGTTTTTTTGCATTACAGCACATACTTCATACATACACACCGGGTTTGGAACTGGTTACTGCTAGTTACATATGCTCAATGTTTTTTTGCATTACAGCACATACTTCATACATACACACCGGGTTTGGAATTGGTTCCTGCTAGTTACATATGCTCAGTGTTTTTCTGCGTTACAGCACATACTTCATACATACACAGCTGGTTTGGAATTTGTTCCTGCTAGTTACATATGCTCAATGTTTTTTTGCGTTACAGCACATACTTCATACATACAGAGCAGGTTTGGAATTGGTTCCTGCTAGTTACATATGCTCAATGTGTTTTTGCATTACAGCACATACTTCATACATACACAGTGGGTTTGGAATTGGTTACTGCTAGTTACATATGCTCAATGTGTTTTTGCATTACAGCACATACTTCATACATACACAGCGGGTTTGGAATTGGTTACTGCTAGTTACATATGCTCAATGTTTTTTTGCGTTACAGCACATACTTCATACATACAGAGCAGGTTTGGAATTTGTTCCTGCTAGTTACATATGCTCAATGTGTTTTTGCATTACAGCACATACTTCATACATACACAGCGGGTTTGGAATTGGTTCCTGCTAGTTACATATGCTCAATGTGTTTTTGCGTTACAGCACATACTTCATACATACAAACCGGGTTTGGAATTGGTTCCTGCTAGTTACATATGCTCAATGTGTTTTTGCGTTACAGCACATACTTCATACATACACAGCGGTTGGATTTGGTTGCTGCTAGTTACATATGCTCAATGTGTTTTTGCGTTACAGCACATACTTCATACATACACACCAGGTTTGGCAGAGTCTTAGTTACATATGCTCAATGTGTTTTTGCGTTACAGCACATACTTCATACATACACACCGGGTTGGCAGAGTCTTATTATTTTCCTTACCTCTGTCAATGGCCTGATGAAATTCAGTGCTACTGCCACTAACATACTCTTTCAGAGTAAAGTCTTTTGAAAAAAAAGAATTATGCATCTACATATATGACATTGTCCTGCACACATATAAAACTAATAATTCTACCATGCTTGAACAGCACTCTACATATCCTATGGGTGTGCCTGCATTTAATGTGCCAAATTTTGCTTACAAGACTTCCAATGGCATTAACTTTGTGCATGAATGTTTACTATAACACACAGTAATTCATCTACAGCACGTCCACTAATTTGTAGCATTGACCACCCACTGCTTTTCATTTATGTTACTAGCAGTGCGTCCTCCCAAAAGTGTGTTTCCCTTCACTTAGCACATCAAACATTCTTAATAGTCTCACACCACCATGACTTTGTCAGCAGAACATAACCATTGTGCTTCCCTTCCCTAGCATAAGTGACTGTCACACCACCCCTCACGTCAAGTTACCAGACAATGACCATTGCAACTAAGTGTCTCTATTACAACATCACAAAACTTAATCAGCTGACTGGCACTGAATCCTCCGAATCCGTCTCCCTTGCAAGTGCATCATGGAACAGGCACAGTTTGAACAACCATACCTGTCATGGGTCACAGTCTCAATGTCTATCATCCTAAGTGCAGCATGCCTCTGCAGTGTTCCTGTCCAGCAATGTGTAGTGAGCTGATACCTGTTCTAGCTGGTATTCTGACTGATGTTATCTCTATGCATTTTATCTTTGCACTATATACTTCTGTGATACGTCAACCTAGAACCAATGGCGCTCTTACTCAAGGCTACTTCCTTCACCATCAAGAAACAAATATTGTATAATACACTATCAAGACATTTCCTTTCAGCAACCAGTAGACTATTGTTTACCTTTCAAACTTGCTTATGAGCTGTCACTGGTGCTATCAATATTAACTTCATCATACTTACCTTGGCTGTAAAATGTCCTTTGAGAAATATTTACCATGCCTACTCTGCCAGTACTTTCACTTCATTCAGGTTATATTTCTTCAGTTGACATGTATATATTCACATCACCTGTAATTAACATCAATAACACATACTGTTAGGTTATAGATATAAACAAGTATGTATGACTTAATGTTTAGTTCTTGCATACTGTAGAATATCACGTCATACCCACCTTTGCTATCACCGAGGTAATTCTGGCATCCATGCCAAATACGAATTCCATTGTCAGTTAGACGTTAGTCTCCAGCAGTGTCCAGGACAGTTACTTTGCATTACCAGGAAATGGATTACACAACTTCCAGCCCAGTTTTTCTCAAGCACCAGCACTCGCACTCGCACATGAGAGAGAACCATAGGAAATAATTACATCATTATATACATACACACACTTTACATTGTTCAGCTGTTGCTCTTTATTTATTACTACACACTCAGACAACTCATTTTCAGCTACTACACACTGACATGTACCTCAAATGTCACACCTTTGCATATTAGCTGAGACCACTCCCTATACTGTCAACCTCAATAACCATGGTCAAAGTGATACAAGCAATCACCCTAAATACATGCAAAACTGGATGGAAACCAAGACTAACTTCAGCTGCTACAGTGCACGTCATACAAATTGAATGTCCCATCCAACAGCTTCATTAAACTTTCATAAATGAGTTATCAGCTTCTGTAACTGCTTAAACATGACTGTCTCACTTTCAAAGGCCATATAAAACTTGAGGGACTCGACCATTTCCCAAATTTTCACTAGTAATGTTACTACATGCATTTTAATGTACTTAACGATGCTATTCAGACAGGTCGCTGCTGTCCAAGTCTCGCAGACTGACACCGTTTCTCGCATAATATTTAAACTTCGCACTGCCTAACATTTTGTGCATGTGACAGATATGGAATGGCCCATCCCATCCAACAGCTACATTACACTTTCATGAATGACTTAACATCAACTTCTGTAACTGATTAAACATGACTGTCTCACTTTCAAAAGTAATATGAAGCTTTAGGGACTGTACCATTTGTCAAATGTCTACTATTAATGCTTCTACCTGCATTTTATTCAGTACTGAGTGACAATAATCAGATTGGTCGCTGCTGTCAAAGTCTCGCAGACTATCTGACACTATCTCTTGTACTATAAAACAATTGCACTGCTTAAAATTTAACCTCCTTTGACATACACACATGACAGCCAACTTCTCCATAATTTATACTGGACTCAACTTAGCAAGTAGTCTGAACTATACATTTTTTATGTGTACTTGACTACTTACTGCCGAAGCGGGACTGAAACTGTGCAATCACAGCATTTTTCTCTGGACGCTTAGATCGAGCTATGTTTCTGGGCAGTTTTGGTACTTCCATTGGCTCCACATACAGACTACCTGTCTTGGCAGACACTACTTTCATCATGAGGTCGTAGATGTAGTCATACTTCCTACCTTCAAATATAGGCTTTGCTATCCACTCCTGCTTGGCCTTGGGATACACTATTCTGTATCTCTTTTCACCAACCGGCCCAGAGCGACTAGAGGGGCATCTAATAACTAAATGCTCCCTATTTTGATTTGCATTGTGGTCCAAGACAGCTAACATTGTTCTTGCTTTCATCCCTCCATAGCTAAAGTGCTCTAACTTTGGACAGTAATGACACAGCAATGCATGGAATACCTCCAGATTGCCAGTATGACAAAACTTTGTAGTCTGCTTCAGATCTTTTAGCAACAATGTGTTACAATCTTCTGCAGGGCACTGTGGCACTCCCCTCCTTCTTCTAGCCATTTTCTATCAGTCCCACGAGGGACTGGTACTTCATGTGGGCATTTCACATATTTGGTAGCACACCCCCAGCTATGTTGGTCAATCACATGATATGACAGGGACAACCATTTCTCCATAAGTAATACTGGATCACCCTCACATGTTGCTGTACACCACCACAAATGATTACAAATACTGCAACACCATGGAAGTAAATCTTCTTGTCCTTTCTGTTTGGCAGCCAGCATAATTTTTTACGAATGCTTTTGCACATGTGCCAAATGTCAAATTGATGTTCTATCTGAGTAAATTTAGTACGCATTAGTGATGCTATACCTCGATGCCTATCTGTTGCCACTACTCCGATACTCGCACCCTTACTAATTAAATTTCTCATGCACCTTTCAAAACCGATCTCAAGTCCCACTGATGGCACCCATTCACAGACCTGTTCCACTGCAAAATCTGCTATGCATCCTGTGTCTAAATCCATCTTACTGTAGGTACAGTACTTAGCTGAAATCCTGGACTGTCACAGCGTCCATCTCCACCTAACTTTATCAATTTTCCTTCAAGGTCCTTCAACAGGTTCTTCTGATGCTCATGCCAATGGAATTGCACAACTGGGAAAAGATATTGACTCAGTATGTCATAGTATGTTATCTTTCCAATGAATTCTACACCTAGGTAAGCACAAAACCTTGATATATGTGCATTAAGTACTACCACTGAACAGTACTGCTGCAGCACTCATTAGTTTGCCTGCTGGCATTCGACCAAGCAGTGGTTGGCTTTCCCAACTTATAATTTCATGTCCATTAAAACAGGACACTTTCACACAAACAAAAGTTCCAAGTATGGTGGTCTTCTCAATTTCACAAGCTGGTGCCCTGCACATCGGACATGTAAGTTTCAACAACAACTTATCGAGACGTTTCAAAAACAATGAATTTTTTTAGTCCAACAACTACTTCCTCCTCTGACAACTCCAGGAATGAATCATCTGCATCAGACTGAGACATACTTATTGAGGATTCGCCCCAGTCTGGTTCTTCCTCATTCTCGTTCCTCTCATTTCCTGATATATTTATTGAGGATTCGCCCCCAGTCTGGGTCTTCCTCATTCTCGTTACTCTCATTTCCTGACTTACGTATTGAGGATTCGCCCCAGTCTGGGTCTTCCTCATTCTCGTTACTCTCATTTCCTGACATACCTATTGAGGATTCGCCCCAGTCTGGGTCTTCCTCATTCTCGTTACTCTCATTTCCTAACATACTTATAGAGGATTCGCACCAGTCTGGGTCTTCCTCATTCTCGTTACTCTCATTTCCTCTACTACCTTCAGACATACAATCATTACTACTGTTGTCACTACACATGCTACCCTCAACATTTTGATCTTGGACCTGCACTGGTTCAATGCCAGAGTGTACCACTGAGTGATGATTGCTAGCACTCTCTAAAGAATTATTATGACCTACATCCTCTTCTGTGCTTGGATGCACATCATTTAAGTTCTATATGTATTTTGACACCTTACTGTAGTTGTGCTCTATAAATGGTTGCACTATTATTTCGGGGAACTGAATAGCAACATCATGGCTTTTGCTAAACTTAACCTTAGACGTCATACTACTAGTTTCTGGTATCTTTTCCTGTATTCCAACAGTTACTGCAGTACCCATATTTTGGGTCTGGCAGGACTTGTTCTTCAACTTACTGGTTTGTCTGTATCTGCTAGTCATTTCCTCACTGCTGTCCACAATGACTTCTGTGCAAACTGGTGCAAGTTCCATCTCCACCTGTTTAGAATCCAAAGTATAGTCATCCTAAGCAGTACTTCTCCAAACTGATTGTCATACATTACAATTAGCATACACAGTAAGGTCGAGTACATAAAAAGCCTTGCAGCATTTTCATGCCTAAAAAAGAAGCATTTCACTGACACAGGTCAGTGTCTCATGTCATGTCGCAATTAATTATGAATCATGACAATCAATGTTAAGAACTGATCTGTCCTGACAATCATTTGAGGGGCCTTCATGGTTGTAATGCTTGTGCTGTGGTAGGCAATTACAAATAAAGCACAGAAACTGAGCCTCATAGTACATGTCTGTATTTACGGTCTTTCAAACTGGGTCATTCAAACTCCTGTACTTTTATTTGCATATTACACCTGACTTACAATATCTGCTTAGCCTTCCTTACACTAGTCTACCATGTCCTCTGATGGACATTGTGGCCTACCAGTGAAACAACTGCAGGACAAATACACATTTAAAATTGGCATTGTAAATACATTGGACACATGCACCTATGCTTCACACTCTTTCCTGCCAATTCCATTCCACATTTTGGCATACTGTGCCTTCAGACATCCTGGACAAGCTGACCATCAACAAGGTGCTACAAAGATGGCCCCAGCTGCCAAGGGGTGTAATCCAAAAGTCCACTGCAAATACATACATACACTATGTTTTTTTGTTAAATCGCAACACAAAGGAATCACTGTACACTTATATGATCTGCTATTTAACTGATGGACTGAGTAGTACATGTTACTTACATAAGTAGGATGAATGCCCGAGTCTGTGTACCCACTGATATTCTGCTCACTATCGTCCATCTGGGTGCCCTCACAACAGTCGTCCTGCTCCATAACCGATGCGTTCTGCTATTAATCCAAAGTGAAAAGAAATAACAGTTAGACACTGATGTATGCATCTCTTTCCAGTTATGTATACACGCCCTTGACTTTTGATGAATGTGTCACAGCTCACTAGTCAAGTTTCCTCTTCTCACCATGAGACCATACAGAATATTTTCCCAAAGTACTGGTAATTTGCACCCAGGTTGATGTCACTTCATCTTTGAAATACACATTATTTGCATGAGCCCTTCACACCAGCCCGATCCTACAGTCCCTCCTGTTTCAATTATCTCTACTGAAAAAAGCACATTACAGGCAAATGTTAGTGACAGGAATCTTAACCCGTAACTTTTGATTTGGTTCTGCTTCAACAGTGCTTTCACGGTTTGTGTCATGACAACATCCATCCTGTAAATGCCCACCTTACTAACATTATACTACTCATACTTTCAAGCCTGTGTGTGGCATAACTTATGCTCGCTGAGGTGTACAACTGTTAGTCTAATGCACAGAAGTTATTCACATATTTTCCAGTAATCTACTCTTGAAATTACACAATATAATTTCAGTACAAATGTAATTATGCATTGTAAATAAAGCCTTAATTGTATACCATCATGCTCAAATTGCAAAATGAAGTGCATGGGCTACTTTCAAGTGTACTTTTTGACTGATGCAACCTATTTGAGTTACCTGCATAGTACTGCTTCTGGATGGCTCCTCCAAATGCTGTTGTACGGGCTGTGGCTCTGACAGAAGTTCTTCCACAAGCTGGAAAATAAATGAAAAAAACATCTTGTACTAAATTGTTCATAGGTTGATACTAGGCTATCTGCCATAGGGCATTTATAAGCCTAGCTAGAGTGTGTTTGGTTTTTGTCACCCTTTTAGATTTGTAGACTGTGCCTTTGAATAGTAGGTCCCAGAATATAGCCCCTTTATGGTTAGTTTATTGTGCCTCTGTCTAGCGGGGACCAAGAAGAGATCCCGGGGGTATACTTACAATCTCCCATCCACTCGTCAAGATTTCTCTTGAAGAGGGTCAGTGAGGGGCTCTGCCTAACCTGGACTGGTATTTTGTTCCAGAGTGAAGAGAGTCTCTGGGATATGAATCTGTCCCTCCAGCATGTCCTATTTATTTCTGTGCTGAGGTTTAAGTCTCTGGAGCATGTAGCTCTAAGGGATTTGGATTTCTTGAGGTGGAGCATGTCCATTAATTCTGGGTTGGACATGGCTTTATATGTCAGGCACAGATCACCTCTGAGTAGGCGGTAAGCAACTGAGTAGAGCTGGAGTTTCTTTAGCCTAACTGCATAGGGCATCTGTTTGAGTCCCTTGATCCTCTTGGTGAGGTACTTTTGGGGTCTTTCCAGTTGCTGCAGTTGTCGGGTAAGGTACATCCCAAATGGGGCATTGTATTCAATTATGGGCCTGATAAGTGATGAATAGAGTGGCACAAGGACCTCTCTTGATCTAGATGTGAAACCTTTTGTGATGAGGTGGGCTATATAGAAGGTCTTTCTAACCACATTGGCAACGTGATTGTCAAAGGAGAGATTACTATCTGCTTGGGTCCCCAAATCCCTAATTACTTCCTCCGTACTTAATGGATTACCTCCTATGTGGTAGTCTGTGGGCACTTTGTTTTTCTCAAAGGGGATGACTATGCATTTTTTAGCGTTTAGCTTTAGGTCATGGCTTTGGCACCAGTTATTTGTCTCTGTGAGACCCTTTTGGAGGATGCTTGTGTCAGCTGGAGAGTCTATTATGGCACCCAGTTTGCAGTCATCTGCGAACTTGGTCAGCCATAGTCCTCCCGTGTTTGCCTGTACCTCAGAGAAATAAATACCGAACAAGAGAGGTCCCAGTACTGAACCTTGTGGGATGCCACTTGTGACTGGTTTTAGAGTCTGACAAGGCACCTGCAATTCTGACCATGTGGGTTCTATCCCTGAGCCAGTTCATAACCCATCTTGTGACATAGGGGTTGATATTTAAGCTAGTGAGCTTATTTATGATTCCTGAGTGGGGTATTGTGTCGAAGGCTTTTGCGAGGTCCAGGTGTGGACTACCTTCCCTTCGTCTATGGCCCTGGTAATTGTTTCAAAAAAGTCAACCAGGTTCAAGAGGCAAGATCTGTCTTTAACAAAGCCAAATTGGGTAGGATCCAGTGTCTGAAGGTTTCCAATGTCATTGTTTATGAGTTCCATGATGATACGCTCCATAGCTTTGCAGACCAGGCTAGTCAGGCTTATAGGGCGATAGTTTCGGGGGTCTGTTGTGGCACCTCCCTTGTGGAGCGGGACCACTGTTGCTGTATGCCATTCCTTGGGTACATATCCTGTGGTAAGGCTTAGCTTGAACAGTGACTTAATGTGAGGTTTAAGTTCATCTTGTAGCTCGTGTAAGACGCAGCCCGGGACACTGTCCTGTCCCATTGATGCTGTGTTTTTTTCTTTGGAGAGGGCAGTTCTCACCTGTTCATCTGTGATGTCTGGGAGGCTACACTCTGTTGGGATGGAGATTTGCTCTTTTGGGGGGAATGGGGGGAGAAATTTGCACTGAACCTGTCTGCCAGGATGTTGGCAATGTCTGTGGGTTCAGTGTATTTTTTGTCATTTTGCACTAACTCTGAGCATATCTGGGAGTTTCCACCCAGGTTCCTGACATAACTGAAGAAGGCCTTGTGATTGTCCTTAGTATCTTGTGCAATTTTTCTTTTGAAGCTGGCCTTAGATGATTTTATGAGGGATCATAGCTTCTTGCTATTACTGATCAGAGATGCCTTCCCTTATTGGGATTTTGCTCTACCATGTAGTAGCTTCCTCCTTTTGTTGTATAGCTTATTTATGGCCAGGATCCACCAGACAGGTCTCCTGCCTTTGGAGGAGTGAGTCTTGGTTTTATTTGGGATAGCACGATCCATACATTCCTGTAGGTGTCCATAGAATGCATTTGTGAAGGATTCTGCGGTTTGAGCCGTGTTTTCCACTGGCCCAGGGGCTTTGAAGGATACCACCTCGGTTTTGAGAAGTGTGAAGTTTGCTTTTGAGAAGTTCTTCACTGTGGTTACCTTGGCTGGGGGTGGGGACGGGATATGGATGTCCAGTGAGATTAATTTGTGGTCTGACTTACCAGTGTGGGGTATACCTCTGGTGTGGAACATAGAGTCCCTATGTTTGTGATGACCAGATCCAATTTGTTTTCCCCTCTTGTGGGGGTGGTGACCAGTTGCTCCATAGCATTTGAGTTTATAAATTCTAGGAACCGTTGGACGAGGGTGTGTGGGCTTGAGTAGTTTACCCAGTCAATGTTTGGGTAGTTGAAGTCACCCAATATAATGGTGTTTGGAGAGACTTTCATGTTCTCCAGTGTTCTCAGGAAGGCTGAGTGGGGTTCCTGAGTTTAGAAGGGTGGTTTGTAGCAGGCTATAAATTGAAAGGAAGTTTTGCTCACTGTTAGTTGCACATGGATGGTTTCTGTTGCTTCGTGTAGTGCTACTAACCTGGAGGTGTGGGCATTTTTGATGTATATGGATACTCCCCCTACTTTTGTGGTTCGGTCCGAGTTTTGTGGCCGAACAGCATGGTATGAAGTATAACCTGGTAGTGCTGGGGTGCTTTCGGGAGCCTTGAACCAGGTTTCTGTTACTGCACAGACATCGATGTTCTCCATACTGACGAGAGTCTCGAGTGCATGCATTTTGAGGTTTAGACTTCTGGCATTGAGCAGTATTACCCTTAGTTTCTTTTTCCTTGTATTGTCTATGAAAGTGGGTTTGTCTTTTGAGCCTTGCCTAAAAAAGGCACTATGGAGGTGGCAAGAGCCTTAGCCAGTATTCAAAAGCCCAGGGGTGACAGGTGCAAGCCATCCCTAGTGAAGCAACGTGGCTTGTCGAGCATGTCATCCCAGGCTGGCAGACACTGGATCCCCTTTGAATGACACCAATACTTTAGCCAATTGTTAAAACTTATCATTTTGTCTTTATATTGTGGCATCATTCTTGGTGAGGGTAAGATGCTACTCAAGGTCAGGGTCATACCAGCCTGGGCTACATGATCAGAGAGCTCCTCTATGTCTCTTTTCATGTAGTCCAGGGAGGTACATCTCAGGTCATTCACACCAGCATGGACAATGACGGAGTCATATTTGTACTTGCTTTGGAGTGACCTGAGTGTGTGTGTTATGTGGTGGATCCTGGCACCCGACAGACAGCTTACAGTGACCTTCTCCTTGTTCAGCCTGGTGAGTGGGGCATCAGTGTGTCTGACTATAGAGTCACCTATTACAAGTGTATTAGATGTGTTGTTTAGCTTTAAGGGCTGTGACTGTGTGGCACACTGACTTTGTGGATTATGTGATACATGGGTATTGTTGTGGGGTAGCAGTTGTTTGGATGTCTGCTTTGGAGGTCTCTGCTGCTTAGGCAGATTTTTATTTAGAGCCTCCGTGTATGTTTTTGTGTGTTTATGTGTTTGGTTTGTTGTTGCTATAGGTCTATGTGAGACTGGATTTGTGGTGTGTGTGGTTACCTTCTTCTCCTGATTGACTGTGCCAGTCATGGGTCGAGAGAGCTCAGCCTCCAGTTTGGCAATATAGTTGCATCTCTCACATATATTTGAGTTTGTTGGGAGGAGAGGGTTGTCTGTGTACATAAAGCAGTTGTAACATTGCCTTAGGATTCCCATATTCACCAACTGGACTGGAGAGTATACATGAAAGTGACCTTTGGACATTGCAGGATATTTATGATTACTACTTTTGACTGATCTAGGAGGATCAGTTAAGTATTTAGAAGAGTATAAGAAAGGTTTTAGTGCTTTAAAAAATTCTTCTAAGTGCAAGTGAAAGGCTATAAAGTGAAAATAGAGTGCTTCCTTTGAGATACAGATCAGTTCCAAGGGAAAAAGTGAAGAGCAGACTCTGTGGAGCCGGTAATAGTTTAAACCTGTTTAGGCAGCGCTGCACGATGCTGCGCTATGTGCAAAATCGTGCAAAGCCACGCTAAAGTGGGTTTTTAAACAGGGGACTTGAAAGAGCTAGGAATTAGCCCAAAACGGCCAATAAACAACAAGATTCTGTGCTGAGAGCACTCCTCCAGGGGCAGATAGGCTGCTTAAAGCTCCCCACTCCCACTTGTGAGCAAAGAAACTTCCTTCTATCCAAGTAAGGATATGGGCAACACAGGAACTGTTCTAAAGTCCAGAATACGGCAATACCTGTATTAGGGACTATTCTAGCTCAGGAAAGGCGGGAAAACAATAATTTTTTTTTGTTTTTTTCTTTTTTTTCTAAACAGGCAACAGAAAATGCACAGTAAATACTTTACACAGGCTAGCACACTTGAGTGAGCAGCCTCAACAGTTAAATCAACAAAAAGACAAACTTTAAAGTGCAGGTATTAAATAAATGCAGAAAACAAGCTTACTTCTAACAAAAGAGCAGTTTTTACTCGCTTTTTGGCGAGAATAGACAGTTGCAAAGGTAAATGCAGTAAAAGGTACTTAAAATCAGGTAGCAGTCACTCTTTTTCATCTCTCTGCTGCTAGCACCACTCTGCAGGACCACAAGGAGCTTTGCTGAGTCGGAACACAACCCCACCTAAATTTAGACTACAGATAATGTTGTGTTATTGCACATGAACTTCACTATGTTACTTTCAAGGGACATCTCCATTACAGTGACTATATACAACCCTCGTATTGCTTAATGGTTTATAACCTTGATTTCCCAATATTGGTAGTATTGCACTAGTGTCCTGACATCATTTAATAGGGAGTTGTAAAAGCATACATACCTTTCGTTGCATATTCCAATCGATACGTTGCACTGATTTATTCCGTATGCGATTGTTACCAAAGTCAAAGAGTGTTGGAAGTGCATTGACCTTCAAAATACGATGAGGTCTACGTGGTTTCAGGTTTTCTGGCATCATTTCAAATCAATAGTCCAGGTCAAACATGTCTTCTTCAAAATGACGTGAACATAAGTAATGCTTTGGGGGATTGCTCACTCTCTCTTCCTTAACAAATTTTCGAATGTCACCAACATCAGTTCCACATCGAAGCACACACAATGTGCACTGTTGTATATTGTGTGGAAATCTGTGGAATGACATGCCTTTGGGCATGCGACCTCTTCGGGTCTGGCAGCCATAGGCCAGGCACTGCGGCATTCTTACCAATCCTTGTGGAGAATAGTGATGAACCTGAAAAAAAAAAGACAAGAAAAGAACATACAGTTATTGATTGAAATGTTTCACAGAAATCTTCTGTAATATAGTACATATCTGCTGCTTCAAAGACCTTTTATTCAAAATATATTTCAGTGCTACAGCGCAACATATAGCTATCTGTAAATAGAAATAAAAACTTGACTTTGATCTGTGCACACCTCTCCAAAAAAGAATGCAGTAGCACTGATTAAAAATAGTTTAACAAAAGATTCACTTTGCCTGTGCAAGTATGCATGCAATACATGCGGTAGACGCATAGTCAATTTTTACAAGGATATAGGACAATTCCATATTTAACATTCCAGTACATCTGTCATTGACACAGTCTGCCTCAAATAAGGATAATACCAAACAATTTTAAAATAATCAAAACTTTTATTGCCATACAAAAGCACATGACATGTTACACTTTTATGTATCCTTACAGCACAGAATCATGATCATCTGCTGTCCATTTCAGATACTGAATTGTCATTCCAGTACCTTTACACCTATGTATTTCAACAGAGGCAAACAGCTGATACCAGTCCGGTAACCTCCACCACAAGAATTGCTCACAATAAGGTGCTGCTGTTCCAACCACGGTTTATTAACGTCAACAGAAGTATAGGCACGTTTTCATCTGTGGACTATGTGACATGGGTATTGCTTGTGGGTAGTGTGCTGTTTGGATGTCTGCTTTGAGGTCTCTTTACTGCTTAGGGCAGATTTTTATTTAGACCTGCGTATGTTTTGTGTTTGGTTTGTTGTTGCTATAGGTCTATGTGAGACTGGATTTGTGGTGTAAAAGGCCTACTCTTCCTGATTAGACTGTGCCAGTCATGCGGTCGAGAGAGCCCAGCCTCCCAGTTTGGCAAATATAGTTGCATTTCTGTACATAGGCTTGAGTTTGTTGGGGAGGAGAGGGTTGTCTGTGTACATAAAAGCAAAGTTGTACATTGCTCAAGATTCCCATATTCACCAGCTGGACTGGAGAGTATACATGAAAGTGACCTTTGGACATTGCAGGATATTTATGATTACTACTTACATATCTTAACAATACAGACCCTAGGGTACCCACGATTTTTGGGGTGCCCAAGATACACAAAAATCCATCTGACCCACCCTTGAGATCTATTATAGCAGCACAAGGGTCCAAGACGCATAACATTTTCAAGTTTTTGGACTGGAAATTGAAGGAATTGTGGGGGAGACAGGATTATATCCTTAAAGATTCTTGGGCCTTTCTACGTAATGTCCATACCCATTTATTCAAAAACGAGGCTCAAGTTTTAACCATAGATGTGGTTGATCTCTTTTCAGTTATTCCATCAGATATTGGGTTGGAATGGATAGAAGAGACCCTATGGGAATGTCCGGATATTACCCCCAATGATGTACACATGGTTACTGAACTCCTTGGTTTGGTGTTGAAAAACAATTTTGTCTTCTTTTCTGGAGAGTATTTTCAGCAGATTTCAGGTGTTTCCATGGGTGCCAATTGTGTGCCCCACTTACGTTTGAGACATTGTTAATTTATGTCCATATGGGAAAATAAATCTGTGGTTAATAGTGAATTTTTCTAAGTATATTGGAACTATTACTGCAGGTTTCTGGATGATATATGTATTTTTTGGAATGGACCCGGTAGAACGTGATGCTTGATTTTATTAAGTACATAAGCACAACCACGACCTTCCTAAAATTTACATATCAAATATCCCACAATAATGTTAACTATTTGGATGTGACTCTTATCAAGGAAGGGGATGGGGTTAAGTCCTGTATATACAGAAAGCCCACATTCTCTAACAGTTACATCCATTTCCAGAGTTCACATCCTAGATTTCAGAAAAGAGGAATTGTGAAAGGTCAGTTCGTCAGGGTTTCCCGGATGACTTCACAGGATATAGATTTTAGTGACGAGTGTGACAAACTTACATCCTTATTTCTTGAAAGGGGATATCCCATAGGTCTTATACAATCAGTTCGGGAAGAAGTTACGGCTGCTCGTAATACTAGATTTAGTCCTATCCTGGGAAAGGGTTCTGGAGAGACTGACGAATCTACCTTGAAGGATACTGCTGGTTTATTCTCCAGTAATTTTGCCTTCATTGCTGATTTTAGTACTAATGCAACACATATTAGGAAAATAGTAGAAAAGGAATGGCAATTGTTCCAGGATTTTACTGATTTGAGTCTGCTCAAGGATAAGAACCTGAAAACGTTTTTTAGAAGAGGAGTTAACATCAAACGGGTATTGGAACAACATGAACAGTCCACACAGTCTTCTCGTATGAAGAAAGGAACATACAAATGTGGCCGTTGTTCCTCATGTAAATACATAATGCACGACCATCATGTATATCTAGAAAGTAGGAACAGGGACATTAAAGCTTCAAGTTATTCTGTTTGTCCACCGGGGTGGTTTATTTGGCTCTATGTCAGTTGTGCCAGGCGTTTTATATCGGTAAAACCGAAAGACAGCTGAGACGTCGCATATATGAACATCAATATGACATGACCAAATTAAACAGTAAAAATGCATTGTATAGGCATTCTATTGAGTATGAGGGGGCCAGTTTTTTGTTTTTTTGTGGTGGAAACTGTTCCCAAAGACATCAGGGGTGGACCCTGGGAGGCCAAGTTAGCTCACAGAGAGACCTTTTGGCAGATTCTTTTAGAATCTAATAAATTCCCGGGCCTCAACAATTTCATTTCTATTGCTCCCTGCCTTAAACTTAAGGCAGGACATATTTAAATTAGAGTTTGCTATTCATAGTAATCAAGTTTTTATATTTATGTAAAAAAAAATTTTCATTGATACTTTAGCATATGAACATGAAATGTTTTTTCATTTTATTTATTTTTGTCTAATATCATTCAATATTCATACATATATATTACCATGCAATTTTCCATATTCAATAGTGTGGGGTATATTGGTTTTATGATTTTTTATATATTGTATTGTATTTCATGAGACTTATTCATACAGGGTTCTTAATGTAATTAGTATTTTCAACAGAGTTTTTGTACATTTATATAGCTTTAAATGTATATGTTTACTCAATTTATTTTAATTAGATTATTGGATAATTGTGTATTTTATGGAGCATGGGAAGTATTTAAACAGCAGTGTACTTCAAGATTTTATCTGATGAAGTTGTATTTTTTCAATGAAAACGCAAGCTCTATATACATTTCTGTTGACGTTAATAAACCGTGGTTGGAACAGCAGCACCTTATTGTGAGCAATTCTTGTGGTGGAGGTTACCGGACTGGTATCAGCTGTTTTGCCTTTGTTGGTGTTCGTGTTTACAGCGTTTTTCTTTTTGTGGTACTTGTTATGGAAGCCAGTTCGGGTTCTTCCACTTCGAGTGATGGTCAGAGTAGTAACTCTGGTAACTTACCAAGGTTCGAAAAGGATGGTATTGTACAGCTCACGGGTCAGCTTACAGCACTTATTAATTTACTTACACCGTTGGGACAAGGTATTCATAATTTGATTACAGACCAACGGGAAATTTTGAAAGCTGTTACAAACAGCAAAGCGTTTCCACCTGCACTTTCTGAACCACATGGTTCGGTCCACACTAACCTACCTAGAGCAACGGATTTACTCAACGGAACTGATTTTAATAATACACCAGCTGTTTTACGTGAAACTGGTTCCAACCCCTTGCCTGATCCTCCACTGTGTCCATCGGAGAAGAATGGAAAGCCTACGTCTATGTTTTTTGAATGGGTTAATATGAAGCTGAAATTTCAGTTTTGCGAGCAAGGAACTCGCACCACAGGGGAGAGGCACAGTTTCCAGGAGTCACTACGTCTACTTGAGAATGCTCTTTACAGGTATAAAACCCTAGAGCTGGACAATGTGTATTTGACTGAATGTCTAAACAAAAGCATAGTGCCTAAAGGTTTACGTGTGTACAAATATCCCAACCAGGTCTGTCCTGGTAGTGAATTTCACAAAGACTTAATTCTTGCTTTTGATCAGTGTGGCCTTGAAATTGTCAAGGCGATAATTAAGAAAAATGCCAAAGAAGTTATATGTTTGCAGAATGATATTTCCAAGTACAATGAGTGTGTCACTGTTGGTTTATTGTTTGATGCTGATAAATCTAAATACTATGATATCAGGAGGGGGGTAGATCAACATTGCGACATTGTGCTTAATCGGAAATATAAGAAACTAAGAAGGGACATTAAAGAGTATCAGGAGGGTAGACAGTATCCTAATCCACCATACAATAGACGGTACACAGAAGCCAACCCTGTTGAACGCAATGCTAACAGGAACAACCCTGAGCCCCTAATTTTGGAGGAGAATGAAGTAGAGGTGTTTGTTGAAGAACAGCTACAGGGTGTGGGTAATGAGGACGATTTTTTACCTCGCAGGTCAGAGCAGATTCGCAAATGGGTATCCATCCACAGGGAATTGTCACCCTTTAGCAACATCTCCTCAGGATCAGAGGGGAGGGGGTCCAACACGAGCATGGAGGAAGACCAGGAGACAGGATTGGTAGTTGATGGTAATTTTACAGCTACTAGAATAGGAGATTATTTTATGTATACTAAGAATAACTACCATATTTACAATTACAGTGACTTTCCTGTTTCTGATGTTTGTTTTCAGCTCTTTACTAAGTGCTTCAAATTTGTCCCCAATAGATGTAGCAACATAGTGCATACTATTTTGGACCTGAAATTGTTCATGCGCAAACTCAACTTAGGTGAATTTTGGGGATGCCGGATTCCAAGTTTGCATTTGAGAAAGTCTAGTACTTTTAATGCCACTCTTCACCCACAACTTAAGAATTTGGAACAGAATTGAGCAGCAATTCAGAAAAGAATTAGGGAAGGATAAATATGTAGCCAATCTAAGCCAGGAAGAAAGTGCATTACTTTACAATTTGAGCCATGTTCATTCCTTGAGGGTCATGGAACCCGACAAGGGTGTGGGGAACGGTATTGATGGACCAAAATTTATATCAGGCTAAAATGTATAACATTTTACATGATTATGATAAATATACATCTGCTTCTATACATGAAATTAATTTATCATATCATAAGATAGAATTGGCCATCCAAGATCTGGTAGATCAGGAAGTCATAGAAATGGATATATTTACATATCTTAACAATACAGACCCTAGGGTACCCACGATTTTTGGGGTGCCCAAGATACACAAAAATCCATCTGACCCACCCTTGAGACCTATTGTAGCAGCACAAGGGTCCAAGACACATAACATTTCCAAGTTTTTGGACTGGAAATTGAAGGGATTGTGGGGGAGACAGGATTATATCATTAAAGATTCTTGGGCCTTTCTACGTAATGTCCATACCCATTTATTCAGAAACGAGGTCATATTTTTAACCATAGATGTGGTTGACCTCTTTTCAGTTATTCCATCAGATATTGGATTGGAATGGATAGAAAAGGCCCTATGGGAATGTCCGGATATTACCCCCAATGATGTACACATGGTTACTGAACTCCTTGGTTTGGTGTTGAAAAACAATTTTGTCTTCTTTTCTGGAGAGTATTTTCAGCAGATTTCAGGTGTTTCCATGGGTGCCAATTGTGCCCCCACTTACGCTGACATTGTTATGTCCATATGGGAAAATAAATTTGTGGTTAATAGTGAATTTTCTACATATTGGAGCTATTACTGCAGGTTTCTGGATGATATATGTATTTTTTGGAATGGACCGGTAGAACGTATTGACGATTTTATTAAGTACATAAACACAACCACGACCTTCCTAAAATTTACATATCAAATATCCCACAATAATGTTAACTATTTGGATGTGACTCTTATCAAGGAAGGGGATGGGGTTAAGTCCTGTATATACAGAAAGCCCACATTCTCTAACAGTTACATCCATTTCCAGAGTTCACATCCTAGATTTCAGAAAAGAGGAATTGTGAAAGGTCAGTTCGTCAGGGTTTCCCGGATGACTTCACAGGATATAGATTTTAGTGACGAGTGTGACAAACTTACATCCTTATTTCTTGAAAGGGGATATCCCATAGGTCTGATACAATCAGTTCGGGAAGAGGTTACGGCTGCTCGTAATACTAGATTTAGTCCTATTCTGGGTAAGGGTTCTGGAGAGACTGACGGATCTACCTTGAAGGATACTGCTGGTTTATTCTCCAGTAATTTTGCCTTCATTACTGATTTTAGTACTAATGCAACACATATTAGGAAAATAGTAGAAAAGGAATGGCAATTGTTCCAGGATTTTACTGATTTGAGTCTGCTCAAGGATAAGAACCTGAAAACGGTTTTTAGAAGAGGAGTTAACATCAAACGGGTATTGGAACAACATGAACAGTCCACACAGTCTTCTCGTATGAAGAAAGGAACATACAAATGTGGCCGTTGTTCCTCATGTAAATACATAATGCACGACCATCATGTATATCTAGAAAGTAGGAACAGGGACATTAAAGCCTCAAGTTATTCTAACTGTTTGTCCACCGGGGTGGTTTATTTGGCTCTATGTCAGTTGTGCCAGGCGTTTTATATCGGTAAAACCGAAAGACAGCTGAGACGTCGCATATATGAACATCAATATGACATGACCAAATTAAACAGTAAAAATGCATTGTATAGGCATTCTATTGAGTGTGAGTGGGCCAGGTTTTTGTTTTTTGTGGTGGAAACTGTTCCCAAAGACATCAGGGGTGGACCCTGGGAGGCCAAGTTAGCTCACAGAGAGACCTTTTGGCAGATTCTTTTAGAATCTAATAAATTCCCGGGCCTCAACGATTTCATTTCTATTGCTCCCTGCCTTAAACTTAAGGCAGGAAGTATTTAAATTAGAGTTTGCTATTCATAGTGATCAAGTTTTTATATTTATGTAAAAAAATTTTTTCATTGATACTTTGGCATATGAACATGAAATGTTTTTTCATTTTATTTATTTTTGTCTAATATCATTCAATATTCATACATATATATTACCATGCAATTTTCCATATTCAATAGTGTGGGGTATATTGGTTTTATGATTTTTTTATATATTGTATTGTATTTCATGAGACTAATTCATACAGGGTTCTTAATGTAATTAGTATTTTCAACAGAGTTTTTTGTACATTTATATAGCTTTAAATTTATATGTTTACTCAATTTATTTTAATTAGATTATTGGATAATTGTGTATTTTATGGAGCATGGGAAGTATTTAAACAGCAGTGTACTTCAAGATTTTATCTGATGAAGTCGTATTTTTTAGATGAAAACGTGCCTATACTTCTGTTGACGTTAATAAACCGTGGTTGGAACAGCAGCACCTTATTGTGAGCAATTCTTGTGGTGGAGGTTACCGGACTGGTATCAGCTGTTTTGCCTTTGTTGGTGTTCGTGTTTACAGCGTTTTTCTTTTTGTGGTACCTATGTATTTCAGTTACTCAGGGTATACCCATATCCCTTCGAAAGGCATGAAGCTAACATATTCGTTGTCGTCTGCAGGAAATTGTCGACGTATACGTTAGACTACACATGCCGGAATGACATGTCTGTTCCCATGTCCCAGTCTCCGGTTTTCAAAAATCCATAGCACATATACCAGGTATGCCACCATGCGGTACAACCTGTGAAATCACAACATATTGTTTATCAACTTACACCTCATCATGCATTACTCACAATTATCATGAATCAGTACTTTCTCCCATTCCTAGGTAGGAGTATGTAGTTTTACACGAGTGTGGGCAAACTGCAGCATACATTGGACAACATTGAACTGTTTAATAGCACAGGAATCATGATTATGGATAATTTACTGCTCACAAAGTTGTAATGTGGCTTCATTTTTACACCTTTCATCATTCAACGCCAAATGTGTCAGCACAAACTACTCATTTTGCTATGGCAGCCAGAAAGCAAGCAAACATGCTCTACTATGGCTACAAAAGTCAACCACAAAGTAATTAAACATGCTTTCGTCTGGTGACAACACTTAAACTGCACATAAATGGTGGTGTTTGAAAAAACTAATGTTCATACTGTGCAAGGTAAGATCTACCACCCACTTCAGTTTCTGCTGAGAGGATCTCCATGCTGTAACAGCAACCCTCTTGCAAATTACTTACTGATCCCTTACCTGTTGGTCCACCATATGTTGCGTAGTGCATTGCACGCAGAACCAATTCTAGTACAACGGGTTAGGCATGCCATTTCAAAGTCGATGTGATCAGTGATGCACAGGGGCTGGAAGGAGATTTCAAGCTTTGCAATTTTACCACATGCTCGATAGGACTATACACAGCAGTGGCATTCACGAGGAGTGTTCAGTAGAACACACTTTTGACAAGTGCACCAACTCATGCTCTCTGTATTCGCTTCATGTGCTTCAGCATCACTGCTTTCACTGCTACCTCAGCGGTGATTTGGTCTTCATTTTCCGGCTCAAAAATGAAAGGGACTGGACCCTGTATATTCATCACGATACCGTCAAAAACTTCTGTGAAATGCAGAAAGAAAAACATTGTCCAGTAAAACATGACATCAGTCCAGTAGCAGAACACAGATGCATGCATTTGACAATTTAAAACACTGCTAAAGAATGCCTCATTTGTAGCTGGCGCAGGGGTCCATGACATGGGTCATGTGATGCAGCTTGTGACAAAAGTTTTACATACTCTGCAAGTCTAGGCATAGATAAGTAGACTGCATCTATAGTTTCACTTCACAATTTGCGAATACATGTAGTGACCACACAGCACAATTCAGATAGTTATACTAACACTTTGACCTTGAAGCACTAACAACACTCAGCTGAAGGTGACTTACTGACATACTTGTACTGCATCAAAAATCATTTTTTTCTGTTCTAAAATAGTACTTCATGGAGTAAACCCTAAAAGTTGCACCACAGCTTTCCTTGGCCCCACCACATTAGCCATGACTACCGAGAGACCCAAGACTACATTATGTGTTTTTTATATTAGACATGTTATGAAGGCTGTGGCTACGTCACATTGATGTGTACTGACCGATGGACTGAAGACTTGTGACACTATAGACAAACACCTACATTAATCAGTACAATCACACATGATCCTGAATGCTTTGCCAGCACATTTATTTAACATAAAGGACACTTGTGCAGCTTTGTTTTTGCAAACAGTACAGAGTCTCTCAACTGACATATAAATAAATCAAGTCCACTGTCACTAAGGTGAATGCCGTCATAACGGTATAACTCTGGGAACTGACAATTTATGGATGTATTGTGAATCACAGATCTTTGCACAGCTCCATCTGTCCCCACATAAAGCTATTGTACAGTCTTCAAATTTTCTCAATGGCCTTAATGCTACGTGCACCCTTCCAATCCAACCTTTGTATGATATCTGACCATACGATATGCATTTTAGGCCACCATGTAAGCAGTATATACAAAATTTGCATGATTTCCCCCTTTCAGATCAACAAGAGGGCATGTGGTTAGGTCATTTCCACCCAGATGCAGTATTACAATATCTGGTTCTTCACTGCAGACATATTTCTCACACAGCAGGCATAGCAGACCTTCCCAGCGCAAGCCTCTTTTTCTGACCCAGGACACCATCATTTCAGACTCACTTTACCACAGATTTTGTGCTCCTATTTCAATAACTCTTTTTGATGACCAGTGCACATAAGAATGGCCACATATCCACACCTGGAGAGGTCTCTGAAGGATACCTAGGCCAACACAGATGAAAGGATTAACAACCCACTACTGTGAATATTAGACTCCCAGCAGTAAAAAACTGAAACCACCACAACACACACTGTATATAATACCGACCTTCCATCTGCAGGCCTTGATGCACTGTGCATTTGTCTGGTTCCATCACAGTACCTACACTGAAATTAAAATGAGTACTGTTACAATGCATTCTGTAAGTATGTCCATGACAAATTATGCCGTACCTTTAGTGGCACACTGTGTTGTCAATGCAGACATGCACTCTGATCACTTACGGTTAATACATGATGCATTCCTACACATGAAAATGATTAGCAGATGTCACAACGCTGACAGGCAATATCAGAAACCCAAACACCAACCTCATTCAAAGCCTGCAGTTACACACTGCATCCCACAGTAGTAATACTCTGGTAATGCCGCAAGCAACCGTTTATCAACAGTAGATCAGTCACGGCCAGTTTTAAATCCCTGGTGTCTGCTACAGCCAAAGCAATGTCTCATCTCAACGAGTAAGTTAGTGAGATATGAGTCCAAATGTTTGTAGTCAGCTTTTTACATTGGATCCTGATCATGCATGCCTACTGCATAGTTCTAAAAGATACTCTGCAGTCACGTTAAACTGACAGATGTCTCATCAGCACACGTATTAACACATGCCAGTATGGGTGTCCGCTAATGTGTATACACATAGTGTTGGGGGGCCATGTACATCAGGACATATACACATTTGCAATACAGGAATAAGAAATATTGTTTTTACATAATTTAAATACAGGAGTTGGCATAAAGAATATGATGACGTGTTAAAGATAAATCTTGGTAGTCACCTGATGTGGCACTGGAATCTGAAAGACATTTATGTGGTGTTGGAGCTTCAAAGCAATATGGAGATGTTTGGAGACCTATTACGGAGATAGTAGTCTTAAGTCTATCTGACAATTTTCTGGGTTATTTCTATTACCCACTGCCTGCTAGACATCACCCGTTCTGTAATAAACCCGCTTCCACCACTGGTGGAGATAAGCAAAAGCACCAACAATCTGCATCGGCAAACTGAGTATTGCAAAAACATCGTACCAAAATCACATTTTGAGACTTTTTACATGGAAAAGCCATCCACACCCTCCTATGTAGGTGGCAAAACCACACCCACAATTTATATATACCAACTCCATCAATGCACAAAAATTCTGTTACCACTCATTCAATCAGGTGTGCATTACTCGTAACTGCATTAATCAATGTGTTCAAAAGTTCACAATACAACATAAGTACTACTTGACAAGTGTTACACTTTCACCTGATAATAATTGGTCTGTTACTTTACACAGCTATAAGTAGTTATTCCAGTACCATGCTAACTATAATCTGTGCAGCATATGGGGTTACTTGTTCAAGCTCTTTTGCATCACACATAGACTCATTTGCATAAATCTATTCAGGAATACATAACTGCACATTTGACACACACGACATTCTTTCAGACCCAGTTATGATCAGTCATTGCAAATGGACTGTCAAGGAACACTTCTTGCTTAGCTTGCGAACAGATGTATACACATGGTAGCTATACTCTAGCAAGCAAGGTGCAAAAAAAGATGACCTAAGTTAAATAATAAATGGGTCTATTCAGAAGAAAGGAAGACCCAGCAGAGTAAACAGACTCTGCTATCACTGTTTCTTAATGTCCCTCTAGGCCAAAAGATTGTCTCAGACATTGGGATGTTAAAAGTGGTACAGGAGGGTTAGAGGGGGCACTGGAGGTAAAACCTCTTTCCTTTCTACCACAGCAACCAAAGGAAATATTATCATCAGGTTGAGTCTTATTTTGCATAAGGAGTTGGAGAACCACTGCCTCAGAGTCAAAGTGGCAAAAGGCTTCATTTCAGATTGTTTTTGATATCAAAGAAAGAGGTGTCTTGGAGACCAGTAACGCATCTTTGATTCATAAACATGTATGTCATGGTCACTTCCCAGTGCCTTCTGTTATTAACCAGGTCAACTTGTGCAATCCGAGGTAAGGTAGTGACTGCCTGATGCACACCTAAAAACCCTTGACTCTTACCAAACCGACACTCAGACTTGCAAGAGATGCAGTTATATATACAAATTGTAAGCCACACAATATCAAGGCTAGCTAATACTAGCTGGTCAAGAACAGAAGGTCAACACTTGCAGCACACCACAGGGAACACAGCCCTCCAGAACACCCACCAGCACTGCCTTCACATAAAAACACAAACCAAACACCCACCTTCGTGCAGGCTCTCAATCAATATAAACCCAGAAATCAGTGACCTACAAGGCAGAAATACACTCAACAACCACAACACAACAGTAATCTCGAGACACATTACTCTCTAAACAGTGTGTCATGCAACCAAAGCCCCCAAGGCACAAAAACACACCCAACAATGCTAGTCATAGGTGACTCAATAGTGATGCACACTGATGACCGATTCACTTGGTTGAATAACAATAAGGTAATAGCCATCTGCTTGTCAGGGTCTATGATACACCACCTAACACACGCACTAAGGGCCCTTAACAGAAAAAATATATGATGACTCTGTCATTCTACATGCGGGTCTGAAGGGGAGCGCATGCCTGCTCAACTTGGTTGACTTCTTTGAGTTAGTCATTAGAGGTGTGGATGAAGGCAAGGTGGTTCATACAGCCTACCTTCATCTGGCCAAGGCCTTTGACACCATTCCACACTCAGGAACTGACTTCTCTGAAGTCCAGGACAAGAGCAAGGGACTCTGGCTGACAAAGCTGTTAGATATTAACTCGCCAAGTGATATTGACATCTTACAGACAGGCCTCACTGAGACCAACGACTGTTGTCAGAACCATGCTCCATTTGGCATGTACCTCAGCAGACACCTGCAACAACTGGATATGCTGCAAAAGTACCTCACAAAGAGGATGCTATGACTTAAACACTTGGCGTATATGGACAGACTAAAAAAAACTCCAGCTATTCTCTGTTCATATCGCCTACTTAGAAGCGATTTCTGCTTGACTTAGTAAGCCATGTATGACGCAGCTCTGTTGGAAATTATGCATTTAAAGGAATGCCAATCCCTCCACACCACATGCTTCAGAGACCTCAGCCTCATTACCAAAATCAACAGAACATGTTCCTAACCCCAGACTGCTCATGCTATGGAATAGACTTTACATACATGTCAAGCAGAGCACAGAGGCATTGTTAAGTAAGGGTAGGTGGCATGATGCCAGGGTAATACAATGGGCTAGGCTTATAAAGGCTCCAGGGCCATGAGCCTGGTACTCAGCTATGAACATAAAAAAACTTTTTTATCTTGGTACTTTTTCACTTCAATTACTCTTCATAAATACTATTTCGCTATATACCACTTTCCTGTCTACACACTGTTTATATCTACTTTAAATGTATGTATACATAAATTAAAAAAAAAAAATATATATATATATATATATATATATATATATATATATAT